>NC_092739.1:169339253-169474253 GCF_047496795.1 Chiloscyllium punctatum
CTGAAGAAGGGCTGATGTCTGAAATGCCACCTCTCCAGTCCCTCGGATGCTGCCTGACCTGCTGGGTTTGTGCTGGTGTGGTGGGATTTTTAACTTTGCCCGATCCCAGTCGATGACGGGCTCCCTGTACATCCCAGTGTTCACTGAGTATGAGGAACACACCAGGATCTCCAGACAAACCCAGAGACACGTTCGTGAACAACAATCTGACCCAGGCCTGGGGGGAGGGGGGCAGTCCATCACCACCCCAGGGAGGGGCTCTGTGTGGGGAACACCCTGGGGAGGGGCTCTGTGTGGGGACCACTCCAGGGAGGGGCTCTGTGTGGGGACCACCCTGGGGAGGGGCTCTGTGTGGGGACCACCCTGGGGAGGGGCTCTGTGTGGGGACCACCCCAGGGAGGGGCTCTGTGTGGGGAACACCCCAGGGAGGGGCTCTGTGTGGGGAACACCCCAGGGAGGGGCTCTGTGTGGGGACCACCCCAGGGAGGGGCTCTGTGTGGGGACCACCCCGGGGGAAGGGCTCTGTGTGGGGACCACCCTGGGGGAGGGGCTCTGTGTGGGGACCACCCCGGGGAGGGGCTGTGTGTGGGGACCACCCCAGGGAGGGGCTCTGTGTGGGGACCACCCCAGGGAGGGGCTCTGTGTGGGGACCACCCTGGGGGAGGGGCTCTGTGTGGGGACCACCCCGGGGAGGGGCTGTGTGTGGGACCACCCCGGGGAGGGGCTCTGTGTGGGGACCACCCCAGGGAGGGGCTCTGTGTGGGGACCACCCCGGGGAGGGGCTCTGTGTGGGGACCACTCGGGGGAGGGGCTCTGTGTAGGGAACACCCCGGGGAGGGGCTCTGTGTGGGGACCACCCCGGGGAGGGGCTCTGTGTGGGGACCACTCGGGGGAGGGGCTCTGTGTGGGGACCACTCGGGGGGAGGGGCTCTGTGTAGGGAACACCCCGGGGAGGGGCTCTGTGTGGGGACCACCCCGGGGAGGGGCTCTGTGTGGGGACCACCCAGGGAGGGGCTCTGTGTGGGGACCACCCCGGGGAGGGGCTCTGTGTGGGGACCACCCCAGGGAGGGGCTGTGTGTGGGGACCACCCCGGGGGAGGGGCTCTGTGTAGGGACCACTCCAGGGAGGGGCTCTGTGTAGGGACCACTCGGGGGAGGGGCTCTGTGTGGGGACCACCCCGGGGGAGGGGCTCTGTGTAGGGACCACTCGGGGGAGGGGCTCTGTGTGGGGACCACTCCAGGGAGGGGCTCTGTGTAGGGACCACTCGGGGGAGGGGCTCTGTGTGGGGACCACCCCGGGGGAGGGGCTCTGTGTAGGGACCACTCCAGGGAGGGGCTCTGTGTAGGGACCACTCGGGGGAGGGGCTCTGTGTGGGGACCACTCCAGGGAGGGGCTCTGTGTGGGGACCACTCCAGGGAGGGGCTCTGTGTGGGGACCACCCCGGGGAGGGGCTCTGTGTGGGGACCACCCCGGGGAGGGGCTCTGTGTGGGGACCACCCTGGGGGAGGGGCTCTGTGTGGGGACCACCCCGGGGGAGGGGCTCTGTGTGGGGACCACCCCGGGGAGGGGCTCTGTGTGGGGAACACCCCGGAGAGGGCACCGGGGGGTAATTACCCACAGGAAGGGGAGGGCACCGGGGTTATTACCCACAGGAAGGGGAGGGCACCGGGGGGTAATTACCCACAGGAAGGGGAGGGCACCGGGGGGTAATTACCTACGGGAAGGGGAGGGCACCGGGGGGGGTAATTACCCACAGGAAGTGGAGGGCACCGGTGTAATTACCCACAGGAAGGGGAGGGCACCGGGGGGTAATTACCTACGGGAAGGGGAGGGCACCGGGGGGGTTATTACCCACAGGAAGGGGAGGGCACCGGGGTAATTACCCACAGGAAGGGGAGGGCACCGGGGGGTTATTACCCACAGGAAGGGGAGGGCACCGGGGGGTAATTACCCACAGGAAGGGGAGGGCACCGGTGTAATTACCCACAGGAAGGGGAGGTCACCGGGGGGGGTATTTACCCACAGGAAGGGGAGGGCACCGGGGGGGGTAATTACCCACAGGAAGGCGAGGGCACCGGGGATATTACCCACAGGAAGGGGAGGGCACGGGGGTAATTACCCACAGGAAGGGGAGGGCACCGGGGGGATAATTACCCACAGGAAGGGGAGGGCACCGGGGGGTAATTACCCACAGGAAGGGGAGGGCACCGGGGGGATAATTACCCACAGGAAGGGGAGGGCACCGGGGGGATAATTACCCACAGGAAGGGGAGGGCACCGGGGTAATTACCCACAGGAAGGGGAGGGCACCGGGGGGATAATTACCCACAGGAAGGGGAGGGCACCGGGGTAATTACCCACAGGAAGGGGAGGGCACCGGGGGGATAATTACCCACAGGAAGGGGAGGGCACCGGGGTAATTACCCACAGGAAGGGGAGGGCACGGGGGTAATTACCCACAGGAAGGGGAGGGCACCGGGGGGATAATTACCCACAGGAAGGGGAGGGCCCCGGGGATATTACCCACAGGAAGGGGAGGGCACTGGGGGTAATTATTCACAGGAAGGGGAGGGCACGGGGGTTATTACCCTCAGGAAGGGGAGGGCACCGGGGGGATAATTACCCACAGGAAGGGGAGGGCACCGGGGGGATAATTACCCACAGGAAGGGGAGGGCACCGGGGTAATTACCCACAGGAAGGGGAGGGCACCGGGGGGATAATTACCCACAGGAAGGGGAGGGCACCGGGGTAATTACCCACAGGAAGGGGAGGGCACCGGGGGGATAATTACCCACAGGAAGGGGAGGGCACCGGGGGGTAATTACCCACAGGAAGGGGAGGGCCCCGGGGATATTACCCACAGGAAGGGGAGGGCACTGGGGGTAATTATTCACAGGAAGGGGAGGGCACGGGGGTTATTACCCTCAGGAAGGGGAGAGCACCAGGCAGACTGGACGGAGTAACGCTTGATAAGGTCAGCAGTTTTTTGTTGATTGAGTCCCTCAGTAATTCTGAACAGTGAGGGTGGAGTTGAGGGCAGTTCCAGGAGGTGGGGTGGAAGGGTCACCTCTAGGGCCCCTACTGACTGTGCCCTAAGCCCAGCTCCTCACAGACCGCGGTAGGGAACGGGAGCTGGGGTTGGATTAACCTCCGATCACTCGGGAGGTGGATGGGGTGATAGGGAGGATAGTGTGGAGGCCTGTTGTAGGCTGCACCAGGACATTGACAGGATGGAGAGCTGGGCTGAGAAGTGGCAGATGGACTTCGACCTGGAAAAGTGTGAAGTGATTCACTTTGGAAGGTTTAGTTTGAATACAGATTACAGGGTTAAAGGCAGGATTCTTGGCAGTGTGGAGGAACAGAGGGATCTTTTTGGGGTCCACGTCCATAGATCTGTCAAAACCCAAGTTGATAGGGTCCAGTTCTGGTCGCCTCATTATAGGAAGGATCTGGAAGGTTTAGAGAGGGTGCAGAGGAGATTTCCCAGGATGCTGCCTGGACTGGAGGGTGTGTCTTATGAGGAAACGTCGAGGGAGCTCATTGGAGCGAAGAATGATGAGAGGTGATTTGACAGAGGTGTACAGGATGGTGAGAGGCATAGACAGGGTGGATAGGCAGAGACATTTTCCCAGGGTGGAAATGGCAATCACGAGGGGGGCATAATTTTAATGTGATTGGAGGGGGGTTTGGGGAGATGTCAGAGGGAGGTTCTCTACACAGAGAGTAGGGGGGGAAGGGGAGATGTAGAGTCAGAGACATTAGGGATATTTAAGCGACTCTTGGATGGGCCCATGGATGATAGTACAATGTAGGGGATGGAGGTTAGTCTGATCTTAGAGTAGGATAAAAGGTCAGCACAACATCGAGGGCCGAATGGCCTGGACTGTACTGTACTGTGTTCTATGAAGGAGGTGATAGTTAATGTGTTCTGTCTCAGCTGAGGGATTGTACACAGGAGAGAGACATCTCCACAAAAATAAAGGAGAAAACACTGTGACCTAACGGAAGTGCCCACGGTAGGGGATGAAGGATGAGACGGGAGGGAGGAGGGGGGAATGACAATGGGGCAAGAGGGTCTGGAGTAAATACTTTACCCTGGTCTTCACACTGAAAGACAATAACAGCGTTCCAAAACCCCCTCAATACACAGGAAAGAAAGAAACACAATAACTCTGACTGAAGAAACACTGAACATAGGAGACAGGAACAGGACGAGGCCACTCAGCCCCTTTGAACCTGCTCGACCACACAATGTGATCTCGGCTGATCCCACCCTCCCTGAGGCCTCAGGATCCTGTTCCCTGCAAGAGATTTCCCTCACTCTTCCTTGGAAACACACAATGGTTTTCTGGGGCAGTGAATTCCTCAGCCTCCCCTTCCCAAAATACAGCAGCTCCCTCTTGTCCAGATGAACTTCCTTGCCCCAGTTTGATAACGACTGACCCAACTGAGTGGCTGTTTCACCAGGACACTGAGAGTCACCCTCATTGTACTGGGGCTGGGTTCACCCAGAGACTAGACCAGGGGCAGATCTCCTCCCCCTTAGTGACCCAGCCGGACAGTCACCAAAACCAACCCCGAGTTTAATTCAGGATGTAATTTGGGGTCGAGTTCCAGCAGCAGTTTCAGTTGGATTTGAACCATTCCTGAAACAGTCTCAGTTGGAGAATTCCTCACGGGAAGGGGATTTGATTTGGCTTGCTGTGCACTTTATTTACACTTCATGGAATCAGTCAGTCCACAAGAGGCCCTTTGGCCCATCAAGTCAGTACTAACCTGATGAAATCATGAACAAATTGGAGGCAATCTGGCGAGATGACCATGTGGAAGGTGTTGTTGGAACTCTCACTGAGGAAGTCTCCATCAGCCTGCAGTCGGAATATTAACCGATGGACACAGCTCCTCAGCAGCTCCCGACCACCCTCTGCCGTCCTGACTGAGATATTCAGGTCACATCCTGACCGGCTCCTGTACAATCGCTTCAACGAGTCCGAGAATTCCCCACTCAGGTCAAGGCGGTATCCAGAGAGATTCACAATCCGACCTGGAACACCAGACACAGCCTGGGAACAGGCAACAGCTCATGGGCTCAACACCACAGCTCACCAACACACACTCACACTCACACACACTCACCAACACACACTCACACACACACACACTCACACTCACACACACTCACCAACACACACTCACACACACACGCTCACTTACACACACACACTCACACCAACACACACTCACTAACACACACTCACCAACACACACTCACACACACACACTCACACTCACACACACTCACCAACACACACTCACACACACACGCTCACTTACACACACACACTCACACACACTCACACTCACTAACACACACTCACCAACACACACTCACACACACACACACTCACCAACACACACTCACACACACACACACTCACACTCACACACACTCACCAACACACACTCACACACACACGCTCACTTACACACACACACTCACACACACACACACTCACTAACACACACTCACCAACACACACTCACACACACACACTCACACTCACACACACTCACCAACACACACTCACACACACACGCTCACTTACACACACACACTCACACACACTCACACTCACTAACACACACTCACCAACACACACTCACACACACACACTCACACTCACACACACTCACACTAACACACACTCACACTCACACACACACGCTCACTTACACACACACACTCACACACACTCACACTCACTAACACACACTCACCAACACACACTCACACACACACACACTCACACTCACACACACTCACCAACACACACTCACACACACACGCTCACTTACACACACACACTCACACACACTCACACTCACTAACACACACTCACCAACACACACTCACACACACACACTCACACTCACACACACTCACACTAACACACACTCACACTAACACACACTCACACACACTCACACACACTCACCAACACACACTCACACCAACACACACTCACACTCACACACACTCACCAACACACACTCACACTCACACACTCACACTCACACACACTCACCAACACACACTCACCAACACACACTCACACTCACACTCACTCACCAACACACACTCACACACACACGCTCACTTACACACACACACTCACACTCACACACTAACACACACTCACACTCACACACACTCACACTCACTCACACTCACTAACACACACTCACTAACACACACTCATACTCACTCACACTCACTCACCAACACACACTCACACTCACACGCTCACTTACACACACACACTCACACACACACACTCACTAACACACACTCACCAACACACACTCACACTCACACACACTCACTAACACACACTCACCAACACACACTCACACTCACACACACTCACCAACACACGCTCACTTACACACCCACACTCACACACACACGCTCACTTACACACACACACTCACACTCACACACACTCACTAACACACACTCACCAACACACACTCACACTCACACACACTCACTAACACACACTCACCAACACACACTCACACTCACACACACTCACCAACACACACTCACACACACACGCTCACTTACACACTCACACTCACACTCACACACTAACACACACTCACACACACTCACACTCACTCACACTCACACACACACACTCACTTACACACACACTCACACTCACACACTAACACACACTCACACTCACACACACTCACTCACACTCACTAACACACACTCACTAACACACTCACACTCACTCACGCACACACACATTCTCACACACACACACATTCACACACACTCACACACACACTCACACACATTCACACACACTCACACTCACACACACTCACCAACACACACTCACACACACACGCTCACTTACACACTCACACTCACACTCACACACTAACACACACTCACACACACTCACACTCACTCACACTCACTAACACACACTCACTAACACACACTCATACTCACACTCACTCACACTCACTAACACACACTCACTTACACACACACTCACACTCACACACTAACACACACTCACACTCACACACACTCACTCACACTCACTAACACACACTCACTAACACACTCACACTCACTCACACACACACACATTCTCACACACACACACATTCACACACACTCACACACACACTCACACACATTCACACACACTCACACTCACACACACTCACCAACACACACTCACACACACACGCTCACTTACACACACACACTCACACTCACACACTAACACACACTCACACTCACACACACTCACACTCACTCACACTCACACACACTCACACTCACTCACACTCACTAACACACACTCACTAACACACACTCATACTCACTCACACTCACTCACACTCACTAACACACACTCACTTACACACACACACACTCACACACTAACACACACTCACACTCACACACACTCACTCACACTCACTAACACACACTCACTAACACACTCACACACACTCACACTCACTCACACACACACACACCCTCACACACACACACACTCTCACACACACACCCACACACACAATCACACACACACACTCACACACACTCACACACACTCACACACGCACGCACACGCACGCACACACACTCACACTCACTCACACACACTCACACACACTCACACTCACGCACTCTCACACACATACACTCACACACTCACACACACACACTCACATTCACACACACACTCACACACACTCCCACTCACATGCACACACACACTCACACACACACTCACACTCACACTTACACACACACTCACACACACACTAAGACACACACACTCACACACACACACTCACACTCACACTCACACACACACACACACACTGACACACACATATAATCACACACACACTCACACACACACACTGACACACACATACACTCCCTCACACACACACTCTCACACACTCACACACACACACATACACTCACACTCACACACTCACATTCACACACACACACTCACACTCACATGCACACACACACACTCACACTCACATGCACACACACACATACACTCACACTCACACACACACTCCCACACACACTCACACGCACACACACTCACACTAACAGACACTCACACTCACACACACTCACACTCACTCTCACACACACACTCACACTCACACTAACGCATATACGCACACACTCACACACTCACACTAATGCATACTCACACTCACTCACACACACACTCACACACACACATACCCACTCACATGCACACCCACACTATCACACACACACACTCACACACACACATACCCACTCACATGCACACCCACACTATCACACACACACACTCACACACACACTCACACACTCATACACACACACTCACATTGACTCACACCTCATACACACTCACACTCACTCACACACACACTCACACACACACACCTCACACACACTCACGCACACACTCACACACACACACACTCACACACAAACACACACACACACTCACACACACCCCACACACACTCACACTCACACACACACGCACACATACTCACACACATACACTCACTCACACAAACTCACACACACTCACACTCACACGCACGCACTCACACACATGCACTCGCACACACACACACTCACACAAACACACACTCACACACACACTCACACAAACACACTCACACACACTCACACCCACTCACACACACACCCACACACATACTCACACACACATCCACACACACAATCGGACACATACTCACACACTCACACTCACACACACACTCACACAGACACACACTCACACACACACAGACACAGACACACACACACACACACACACTCGACAGACACAGACACACTCACACACACACTCTCAGACACACACACACTCACACACACACCCACACTCACACACCCACACCTACACACACTCACACAGACACAGACACACACACAATCACACATCCACACAGTCCCACACACACACTCACACACACATTCACACACACACACCCACACCCACACTCACACTCACACACTCACTCACACACACACTCACACACACAAACTGACTCACACACACACTCACACACACACTCACACACCCACACACTCACACACACACAATCACACACCCACACAGACACACACTCACACTCACACAATCACACACCCACACAGACACACACTCACACACACACACACACTCACAAACTCACACATACTCACATACACACACCCACCCACCCACACACACACACATGCACACACACACTCATACACTTGCACACACACACACACTCAGACACACACACTAACACAGTCACACTCACACACACACAATCACACACACTCAAACACACACTCACACACACTCACACACACACACACTCACAGCCACTCACACACACACCCACACATCCACACACTCATTCACAGTCACACACTCAAACACACACACACTCACTCACACTGTCACAGACACACACACACTCTCACATGCATACACACACTCACACAGACACAGACACACAATCACACACACTCACACACACTCACAAACTCACTCTCACAAACTCACATATACTCACATACACACACCCACACACACACCCACACACACACACACTCACTCACAATCAACACTCAAACACACACACACACTAACACGCACTCACTCACACTGTCACAGACACACACACACTCTCACATACACACACACAGACACAGACACACAATCACACACACTCACACACACACACGCACACTCACACACACTCACTCACACACTCACACACACACTCACAAAGACACAGACACACAATCACACACACACACACAGACACACACTCTCACACACACACTCACACACACACACACTCACACCCACTCACACACACACCCACACATCCACACACTCACTCACAGTCACACACTCAAACACACACACACTAACACGCACTCACTCACTGTCACAGACACACACACACTCTCACATACACACACACTCACACAGACACAGACACACAATCACACACACTCAAGCACACACTCACATACTCACAAAATCACACACACTCACACAGACACAGGCACACACACACTCACACACTGACTCACACACACTCACACACCCACACAGACACACCCACTCACACACACACCCACACACACACTCACACACACCCACACAAACATACTCACACACACACCCACACAATCACACACACACACACTCACACACACACCCACACACACACCCACATGCACACACACCCACACACACACACTCACACAGACACATACTCGCGCACACACACACTCACACACACACCCACACTCACACACACTCACACAGACACACACACAATCACACATACACACAGTCCTACACACACACATTCACACACACCCACACTCACACACTCTCACACTCACTCACACACACACACTCTCACACACCCACTCACTCACATGCACACTCACACACACAAACTGACACACACACTCACACACACACTCACACCCCCCCACCCACACACACAGTCACACACTCACACACACACATTCACACACACTCACAAACTAACTCTCACAAACTCACACATACTCACATACACACACACTCACACATGCACACACTCACACACTTGCACACACACACACTCAGACACACACACACACTCACACACACAGTCACACACACTCAAACACACACTCACACACACTCACACACACACACTCACACCCACACATCCACACACTCACTCACAGTCACACACTAAAACACACACACTCACACACCCACACAGACACACCCACTCACACACACACCCACACACACACTCACACACACCCACACAAACATACTCACACACACACACCCACACAATCACACACACACACACTCACACACACACATTCACACTCACAAACTAACTCTCACAAACTCACACATACTCACATACACACACACTCACACATGTACACACTCACACACACACTCACACACTCAGACACACAGTCACACACACTCAAACACACGCACTCACACCCACACATCCACACACTCACTCACAGTCACACACTAAAACACACACACACACTCACTCACACTGTCACAGACACACACACACTTCACAGACACAGACACACAATCACACACACTCACACCCTCACACTCACACACACACACTCTCTCACACACTCACTCACACTCACACACACCCACATGCACACACCCACTCACACATGCTCACACACACTCACACACACACTCTCTCACACACACACACACCCACTCACACATGCTCACACACACTCACACACACACTCTCTCACACACACACACACGCACTCACACATGCACACACACACACACACACTCACACACTTGCACACACACATACAGTCAGACACACACACTCATGCACTCACACACACACTCACACACACAGTCACACTCACACACAATCGCACACACTCACACGCACTCACACACACACTCACACAAAATCACAAACACACACACATCCACACACTCACTCACAGTAACACACTCACACACACTCACACACACTCACACAGACAAAGACACACAATCACACCCACCCACATACACACTCACACTCACACACACATACTCACACATGCTCACACACACTCACTCACACACTCTCTCACACACACTCACACACTCACAAACTCACACACACACACTCACACATGCTCACACTCACACACACACTCACAAACACTCACACAAAATCACAAACACCCACTCACACAAAATCACAAACACCCACTCACACACACACTCACTCATAGTCACACACTCAAACACACACACTCAAACACACACACACACTCACACGCACTCACTCACACAGACACAGACACACACACACTCTCTCTCACACACACACTCTCTCTCTCACACACACACGCGCACACTCACATACACACTCACACACACGCACACTCACACACACACTCACACACACACACTCACACAGACAAAGACACACACTCACACATACACACATACACTCACACATGCTCACGCACGCTCACACACGCACACTCTCACAGACACACTCTCACACACACGCTTACACATTCACACACACTGACTCATACACACACACTCACACTCACACACTCAGACACACACGCATGCTCACACACACACACTCACACAGACCGACACACAATCACACACTCAAACACACACTCACACACACTCACATATTCACAAAATCACACACACTCACACCGACAAAGGCACACACACACTCACACACTCACACACACCCACACACACACTCACACACACTCACACACCCACACAGGCACACACACCCACACACACAGTCACATACATTCACACTCACACACATTCCCACACACAGACTCACGCTCACACACACTCACATACACTCTCATAAACACACTCACTCTCCTCAGACTCACTCCCTCACACACACAGGCACTCCCCACAAACAGACACCTCTCCCCACCCCCACCCACACAGACACCTCTCCACACACCCCCACCCACAAAGACACCTCTCCACACACCCCCACCCACACAGACACCTCTCCACACACCCCCACCCACACAGACACCTCTCCACACACCCCCACCCACAAAGACACCTCTCCACACACCCCCACCCACAAAGACACCTCTCTCCACCCCCCTCCACACAGACACCCCCACACACACCCTCCCACACGCACACCCCCCTCCCACACACACACACCCACACACACACACACCCACACACACACTCCCACACACACAGACACACCCCACACCCATACAGACACCCCCCTCCCACAGACACCCTCCTCCCACAGACACAGACACCCCCCCAACAGAGATACCCCCCCACACAGACACCCCACACACTGATTCACCCCCCACACACACACCCCCCACACTGACACCCCCCCACACATACCCCCAAACACTCTGACACCCCAACACACTGACACCCCCCACAGACCCCCCACACACAAATCCCCCACTCAGACCCCCCTCCCCCACAGACCCCCCACACAGACCCCACACACACACACTGACCCCCCACACTGACCCCCCCACACTGACCACCCCCCCACACTGACCCCCCCACACTGACCCCCCACACTGACCCCCCCACACTGACCCTCCCCACACAGAGCTCCCCTACAGTGACACCCCCCCACACTGACCCCCCCACACTTACCCCCCACACAGACCTCCCCCACACTGACCCCCCCACACTGACCCCAACCCCCCCACTAACCCCACCCACACTGACCCCCCCACACTGACCACCCCCCCACACTGACCCCCCCCTCCCCCCCACACTGACCCCCCCCCCACACTGACACCCCCCCACACTGACCCCCCACACTGACCCCCCCCCACACTGACACCCCCCCACACTGACACCCCCTACACTGACACCCCCCCCACACTGACCCCCCACACTGACCCCCCCTCCCCCCCCACACTGACCCCCCCTCCCCCCACACTGACCCCCCCCCACACTGACACCCCCCCACACTGACCCCCCACACTGACCCCCCACACTGACCCCCCCCACACTGACCCCCCCTACACTGACACCCCCCCACACTGACCCCCCACACTGACCCCCCCCCACACTGACACCCCCTACACTGACACCCCCCCACACTGACCCCCCCCCCCCACACTGACCCCCCCCACACTGACCCCCCCCCTCACTGACGTGGGTCACAGCGAACGCCTGCATCCTCTGAGTGTTGACAGTTGTGAATGTTCCAGCCTTCACTCTGACACTGTGTGAGAGACGATTCAAATCCCGAACAGTGAACATCGTCCAACAGGATGGAGCCAGACCCTGGGGGAGGAAGCAGCCCTCACTTACACACATCAACACCGCAGAACAACACCCACTCCCGATGATCAGACTCCTCATCCCAGGGACACTGCCCCGATCCCACTCTCGGGAATGAGTGTGGAAGCAGAGAGGGAGAGGTCCCTGGAAGGCCCCCCTTTGGTGTCTCTCTGAGCCTGTGTTATGGAGGGGTTCCCTTGGTCTATCTCACCCCCCCCCACCTCACATTCAGCACTGAGTCCACCAGGGTGTAGTCTGCCAGGCTCCCCTTCCTCTCACTCACTGGCATCACCTGTACCCAGACCTTTGTTAGAATCCCAACATGGGGCTGGACGAGCCCAGGGCAGACCACACCATTCCCAGTAGGGTCACTCTGGAACAGGGGGTCATCTCTGGACACAGAGGAGACAGGGACACAGATGGACAGGGTGAGGCAGGAACACGATAACATCTTGGCACCAGGATCAGCAGGAGAGACACCAGACACTACAAACCATCCCCCTCCACAGTCAGGGTCTGGGGTCAGTGTCTGGGGTCAGTGTCTGGGTCAGTGTCTGGGGTCAGTGTTTGGGGTCAGTGTCCGGGTTCAGTGTCTGGGGTCAGTGTCTGGGGTCAGTGTATGGGGTCTGTGTCTGGGGTCAGTGTCTGGGGTCAGTGTCTGGGTCAGTGTCTGGGGTCAGTGTCTGGGGTCAGTGTCTGGGTTCAGTGTCCGGGGTCAGTGTCCGGGGTCAGTGTCTTGCGTCAGTGTCCGGGTCAGTGTCTGGGATCAGTGTCTGGGGTCAGTGTCCGGGTCAGTGTCTGGGGTCAGTGTCTGGGGTCAGTTTCTGGGGTCAGTGTCTGGGGTCAGTGTCTGGGTCAGTGTCTGGGGTCAGTGTCTGGGGTCAGTGTCTGGGGTCAGTTTCTGGGGTCAGTGTCTGGGGTCAGTGTCTGGGGTCAGTGTCTGGGTCAGTGTCTGGGGTCAGTGTCTGGGGTCAGTTTCTGGGGTCAGTGTCTGGGACAGTCTCTGGGTCAGTGTCTGGGGTCAGTGTCTGGGGTCAGTGTCTGGGGTCAGTGTCGGGGTCAGTGTCTGGGTCAGTGTCTGGGGTCAGTGTCTGGGGTCAGTGTCAGGGTCAGTGTCCAGGTGTCTGGGGTCAGTGTCTGGGGTCAGTGTCCGGAGTCAATGTCTGGGTTCAGTGTCTGGGGTCAGTGTCGGGGTCAGTGTCTGGGTGTCTGGGGTCAGTGTCTTGGGTCAGTGTCTGGGGTCAGTGTCTGGGGTCAGTGTCTTGGGTCGGTGTCTGGGGTCGGTGTCTGGGGTCAGTGTCTGGTGTCAGTGTCTGGGGTCAGTGTCTGGGGTCAGTGTCTGGGTCAGTGTCTGGGGTCAGTGTCCGGGTGTCTGGGTTCAGTGTCTGGGGTCAGTGTCCGGGGTCAATGTCTGGGTTCAGTACCTGGGGTCAGTGTCGGGGTCAGTGTCCGGGTGTTTGGGGTCAGTGTCTGGGGTCAGTGTCTGGGGTCAGTGTCTGGGGTCAGTGTCTTGGGTCGGTGTCTGGGGTCGGTGTCTGGAGTCAGTGTCTGGGGTCAGTGTATGGGGTCTGTGTCTGGGGTCAGTGTCTGGGGTCAGTGTCTGGGTCAGTGTCTGGGGTCAGTGTCTGGGTCAGTGTCTGGGGTCAGTGTCTGGGTTCAGTGTCTGGGGTCAGTGTCTGGGGTCAGTGTATGGGGTCTGTGTCTGGGGTCTGTGTCTGGGGTCAGTGTCTGGGTCAGTGTCTGGGGTCAGTGTCTGGGTTCGGTGTCTGGGGTCAGTGTCTGGGGTCAGTGTCCGGGGTCAGTGTCTGGAGTCAGTGTCTGGGGTCAGTGTCTGGGGTCAGTGTCCGGGGTCAGTGTCTTGGGTCAGTGTCCGGGTCAGTGTCTGGGGTCAGTGTCTGGAGTCAGTGTCTGGGGTCAGTGTCTGGGGTCAGTGTCCGGGGTCAGTGTCTGGGGTCAGTGTCGGGGTCAGTGTCCGGTGTCTGGGGTCAGTGTCCGGGGTCAGTGTCTTGGGTCAGTGTCCGGGTCAGTGTCTGGGGTCAGTGTCTGGGGTCAGTTTCTGGGGTCAGTGTCTGGGGTCAGTGTCTGGGGTCTGTGTCTGGGGTCAGTGTCTGGGGTCAGTGTCTGGGGTCAGTTTCTGGGGTCAGTGTCTGGGGTCAGTGTCTGGGGTCTGTGTCTGGGGTCAGTGTCTGGGTCAGTGTCTGGGGTCAGTGTCTGGGGTCAGTTTCTGCGGTCAGTGTCTGGGTCAGTGTCTGGGGTCAGTGTCTGGGGTCAGTGTCGGGGTCAGTGTCCAGGTGTCTGGGGTCAGTGTCTGGGGTCAGTGTCCGGAGTCAATGTCTGGGTTCAGTGTCTGGGGTCAGTGTCGGGGTCAGTGTCTGGGTGTCTGGGGTCAGTGTCTTGGGTCGGTGTCTGGGTCAGTGTCTGGGGTCAGTGTCTGGGGTCAGTGTCGGGGTCAGTGTCCAGGTGTCTGGGGTCAGTGTCTGGGGTCAGTGTCCGGAGTCAATGTCTGGGTTCAGTGTCTGGGGTCAGTGTCGGGGTCAGTGTCTGGGTGTCTGGGGTCAGTGTCTTGGGTCAGTGTCTGGGGTCAGTGTCGGGGTCAGTGTCTTGGGTCGGTGTCTGGGTCAGTGTCTGGGGTCAGTGTCTGGGGTCAGTGTCGGGGTCAGTGTCCAGGTGTCTGGGGTCAGTGTCTGGGGTCAGTGTCCGGAGTCAATGTCTGGGTTCAGTGTCTGGGGTCAGTGTCTGGGGTCAGTGTCTGGGGTCAGTGTCTGGGGTCAGTGTCTTGGGTCGGTGTCTGGGGTCGGTGTCTGGGGTCAGTGTCTGGTGTCAGTGTCTGGGGTCAGTGTCTGGGGTCAGTGTCTGGGTCAGTGTCTGGGGTCAGTGTCCGGGTGTCTGGGTTCAGTGTCTGGGTTCAGTGTCCGGCATCAATGTCTGGGTTCAGTGCATGGGGTCAGTGTCGGGGTCAGTGTCCGGGTGTCTGGGGTCAGTGTCTGGGGTCAGTGTCTGGGGTCAGTGTCTGGGGTCAGTGTCTGGGGTCAGTGTCTTGGGTCGGTGTCTGGGGTCGGTGTCTGGGGTCAGTGTCTGGGGTCAGTGTATGGGGTCTGTGTCTGGGGTCAGTGTCTGGGGTCAGTGTCTGGGTCAGTGTCTGGGGTCAGTGTCTGGGGTCAGTGCCTGGGTCAGTGTCTGGGGTCAGTGTCCGGGGTCAGTGTATGGGGTCTGTGTCTGGGGTCAGTGTCTGGGGTCAGTGTCTGGGTCAGTGTCTGGGGTCAGTGTCTGGGTTCAGTGTCTGGGGTCAGTGTCTGGGGTCAGTGTCCGGGGTCAGTGTCTGGAGTCAGTGTCTGGGGTCAGTGTCTGGGGTCAGTGTCCGGGGTCAGTGTCTTGGGTCAGTGTCCGGGTCAGTGTCTGGGGTCAGTGTCTGGAGTCAGTGTCTGGGGTCAGTGTCTGGGGTCAGTGTCCGGGGTCAGTGTCTGGGGTCAGTGTCGGGGTCAGTGTCCAGTGTCTGGGGTCAGTGTCTGGGGTCAGTGTCTGGGGTCAGTGTCTGGGGTCAGTGTCTGGGGTCAGTGTCTGGGATCAGTATCTGAGGTCAGTGTCTGGGGTCAGTGTCTGGGGTCAGTGTCTGGGTCAGTGTCCAGGTGTCTGGGGTCAGTGTCTGGGGTCAGTGTCGGGGTCAGTGTTCAGGTGTCTGAGGTCAGTGTCGGGATCAGTGTCCGGGGTCAGTGTCCGGGGTCAATGTCTGGGTACAGTGTCTGGGTGCAGTGTCTGGGGTCAGTGTCTGGGGTCAGTGTCTGGGGTCAATGTCTGGGTTCAGTGTCTGGGGTCAGTGTCCGGGGTCAATGTCTGGGTTCAGTGTCTGGGTTCAGTGTCGGGGTCAGTGTCTGGGGTCAGTGTCTGGGTCAATGTCTGGGTCAGTGTCTGGGTTCAGTTTCTGGGGTCAGTGTCTGGGGTCAATGTCTGGGTTCAGTGTCTGGGGTCAGTGTCTGGGTCAATGTCTGGGTCAGTGTCTGGGGTCAGTGTCTGGGTTCAGTTTCTGGGGTCAGTGTCTGGGACAGTCTCTGGGTCAGTGTCTGGGGTCAGTGTCTTGGAAAGTGCTTGGGGTCGGTTTCCGGGTCAGTGTCTGAGGTCAGTGTCGGGGTCAATGTCTGGGATCAGGGTCTGGGGTCAGTGTCGGCGTCAGTGTCCGGGTGTCTGGGGTCAGTGTCTTGGGTTAGTGTCCGGGGTCAGTGTCTTGGGTCGGTGCCTGGGGTCAGTGTTTGGGGTCAGTGTCTGGGGTCAGTGTCTGGGGTCAGTGTCTTGGGTCAGTGTCCTGGTGTCTGGGGTCAGTGACTTGGGTCAGTGTCTGGGGTCAGTGTCTGGGGTCAATGTCTGGTGTCAATGTCTGGGGTCAGTGTCCAGGTCAGTGTCTGGGGTCAGTGTCTGGGGTCAGTGTCTGGGTCAGTGTCTGGGTCAGTGTCCGGGTCAGTGACTGGTGTCAGTGTCTGGGATCAGTGACTGGGGTCAGTGTCTGGGTCAGTGTTCAGGTGTCAGTGTCCGGGTGTCTGGGGTCAGTGTCGGGGTCAGTGTCCGGGTGTCTGGGGTCAGTGTCTGGGGTCAGTGTCCGGGGTCAATGTCTGGGTACAGTGTCTGGGTTCAGTGTCGGGGTCAGTGTCTGGGGTCAATGTCTGGGTTCAGTGTTTGGGGTCAGTATCCAGGTCAGTGTATGGGTCAGTGTCTGGGGTCAGTGTTTGGGGTCAGTGTTCCAGGTCAGTGTCTGGGGTCAGTGTCTGGGTTCAGTGTCGGGGTCAGTGTCTGGGTCAGTGTCTGGGTCAGTGTCTGGGTCAGTGTCTGGGGTCAGTTTCTCGGTCAGTGTCTGGGGTCACTGTCTGGGGTCAGTGTCTTGGTTCGGTGTCTGGGGTCAGTCTCTGGGGTCAGTCTCTGGGACAGTGTCCGGGGTCAGTGTCCAGGTCAGTGTCTGGGGTCAGTGTCTGGGGTCAGTGTCTGGGGTCAGTGTCCGGGTTAGTGTCTGGGGTCAGTGTCTGAGGTCAGTGCCCGAGTCAGTGTCTGGGGTCAGTGTCCGGGGTCAGTGTCCGGGGTCAGTGTCTGGGGTCAGTGTCTGGGATCAGTATCTGAGGTCAGTGTCTGGGGTCAGTGTCTGGGGGCAGTGTCTGGGGGCAGTGTCTGGGGTCAGTGTCAGGGTCAGTGTCTGGGTCAGTGTCCGGGTCAGTGTCTGGGGTCAGTGTCTGGGATCAGTATCTGAGGTCAGTGTCTGGGGTCAGTGTCTGGGTCAGTGTCTGGGGACAGTGTCTGGGGTCAGTGTCGGGGTCAGTGTCCAGGTGTCTGGGGTCAGTGTCTGGGGTCAGTGTCCGGAGTCAATGTCTGGGTTCAGTGTCAGGGGTCAGTGTCGGGGTCAGTGTCTGGGTGTCTGGGGTCAGTGTCTTGGGTCGGTGTCTGGGGTCAGTATCTGGGGTCAGTGTCTGGGGTCAGTGTCTGGGGTCAGTGTCTTGGGTCGGTGTCTTGGGGTCGGTGTCTGGGGTCAGTGTCTGGGGTCAGTGTCTGGGGTCAGTGCCTGAGTCAGTGTCTGGGGTCAGTGTCTGGGGTCAGAGTCTGTGGTTAGTGCCTGAGTCAGTGTCTGGAGTCAGTGTCTGGGGTCAGTGTCTGGGTCAGTGTCTGCGGTCAGTGTCTGGGGTCAGTGTCTGGGTCAGTGTCTGCGGTCAGTGTCTGGGATCAGTATCTGAGGTCAGTGTCTGGGGTCAGTGTCTGGGGTCAGTGTCTGGGTCAGTGTCCAGGTGTCTGGGGTCAGTGTCTGGGGTCAGTGTCTGGGTCAGTGTCTGCGGTCAGTGTCTGGGATCAGTATCTGAGGTCAGTGTCTGGGGTCAGTGTCTGGGGTCAGTGTCTGGGTCAGTGTCCAGGTGTCTGGGGTCAGTGTCTGGGGTCAGTGTCTGGGTCAGTGTCTGCGGTCAGTGTCTGGGATCAGTATCTGACGTCAGTGTCTGGAGTCAGTGTCTGGGGTCAGTGTCGGGGTCAGTGTTCAGGTGTCTGAGGTCAGTGTCGGGATCAGTGTCGGGATCAGTGTCTGGGGTCAATGTCTGGGTACAGTGTCTGGGTGCAGTGTCTGGGGTCAGTGTCTGGGGTCAATGTCTGGGTTCAGTGTCTGGGGTCAGTGTCCGGGGTCAATGTCTGGGTTCAGTGTCTGGGTTCAGTGTCTGGGTCAGTGTCTGGGTCAGTGTCTGGGGTCAGTGTCGGGGTCAGTGTCCGGGTGTCTGGGGTCAGTGTCTTGGGTTAGTGTCCGGGGTCAGTGTCTTGGGTCGGTGTCTGGGGTCAGTATCTGGGGTCAATGTCTGGGGTCAGTGTCTGGGGTCAGTGTCTTGGGTCGGTGTCTTGGGGTCGGTGTCTGGGGTCAGTGTCTGGGGTCAGTGTCTGGGGTCAGTATCTGGGGTCAGTGCCTGAGTCAGTGACTGGGGTCAGTGTCTGGGGTCAGAGTCTGTGGTTAGTGCCTGAGTCAGTGTCTGGGGTCAGTGTCTGGGGTCAGTGTCTGGGTCAGTGTCTGCGGTCAGTGTCTGGGATCAGTATCTGAGGTCAGTGTCTGGGGTCAGTGTCTGGGGTCAGTGTCTGGGTCAGTGTCCAGCTGTCTGGGGTCAGTGTCTGGGGTCAGTGTCCGGGGTCAGTGTCCGGGGTCAATGTCTGGGTACAGTGTCTGGGTCAGTGTCTGGGGTCAATGTCTGGGTTCAGTGTCTGGGGTCAGTGTCTGGGTCAGTGTCTGGGGTCAGCGTCTGGGGTCAGTGTCTGGGGTCAGTGTCTGGGCCAATGTCTGGGGTCAGTGTCTGGGTCAGTGTCTGGGTCAGTGTCTGGGGTCAGTGTCTGGGTTCAGTTTCTGGGGTCAGTGTCTGGGACAGTCTCTGGGTCAGTGTTTGGGGTCAGTATCTGGGGTCAGTGTCTGGGTTCAGTTTCTGGGGTCAGTGTCTGGGACAGTCTCTGGGTCAGTGTCTGGGGTCAGTGTCTGCGGTCAGTGTCTGGGATCAGTATCTGAGGTCAGTGTCTGGGGTCAGTGTCTGGGGGCAGTGTCTGGGGGCAGTGTCTGGGGTCGGTGTCCGGGTCAGTGTCTGAGGTCAGTGTCGGGGTCAGTGTCCAGGTGTTTGGGGTCAGTGTCTGGGGTCAGTGTTCGGGGTCAATGTCTGGGATCAGGGTCTGGGGTCAGTGTCGGGGTCAGTGTCCGGGTGTCTGGGGTCAGTGTCTTGGGTTAGTGTCCGGGGTCAGTGTCTTGGGTCGGTGTCTGGGGTCAGTGTTTGGGGTCAGTGTCTGGGGTCAGTGTCTGGAGTCAGTGTCTGGGGTCAGTGTCTTGGGTCAGTGTCCTGGTGTCTGGGGTCAGTGACTTGGGTCGGTGTCTGGGGTCAGTGTCTGGGGTCAGTGTCTGGGGTCAATGTCTGGGGTCAGTGTCCAGGTCAGTGTCTGGGGTCAGTGTCCGGGGTCAGTGTCTGGGTCAGTGTCTGGGTCAGTGTCCGGGTCAGTGACTGGTGTCAGTGTCTGGGATCAGTGTCTGGGGTCAGTGTCTGGGGTCAATGTCTGGGTTCAGTGTCTGGGGTCAGTTTTTGGGTCAGTGTCCGGGTGTCTGGGGTCAGTGTCTGGGGTCAGTGTCCGGGTGTCTGGGGTCAGTGTCGGGGTCAGTGTCCGGGTGTCTGGGGTCAGTGTCTGGGGTCAGTGTCCGGGGTCAATGTCTGGGTACAGTGTCTGGGTTCAGTGTCGGGGTCAGTGTCTGGGGTCAATGTCTGGGTTTAGTGTCTGGGGTCAGTGTCTGGGGTCAATGTCTTGGTTCAGTGTCTGGGGTCAGTGTTTGGGTCAGTGTCCAGGTCAGTGTATGGGTCAGTGTCTGGGGTCAGTGTTTGGGGTCAGTGTTCAGGTCATTGTCTGGGGTCAGTGTCTGGGTTCAGTGTCGGGGTCAGTGTCTGGGTCAGTGTCTGGGGTCAGTGTCGGGGTCAGTGTCTGGGTCAGTGTCTGGGTCAGTGTCTGGGGTCAGTTTCTCGGTCAGTGTCTGAGGTCACTGTCTGGCTTCAGTGTCTTGGTTCGGTGTCTGGGGTCAGTCTCTGGGGTCAGTCTCTGGGACAGTGTCCGGGGTCAGTGTCCGGGTCAGTGTCTGGGGTCAGTGTCTGGGGTCAGTGTCCGGGTTAGTGTCTGGGGTCAGTGTCTGAGGTCAGTGCACGAGTCAGTGTCTGGGGTCAGTGTCCGGGGTCAGTGTCCGGGGTCAGTGTCTGGGGTCAGTGTCTGGGATCAGTATCTGAGGTCAGTGTCTGGGGTCAGTGTCTGGGGGCAGTGTCTGGGGTCAGTGTCCGGGTCAGTGTCTGGGGTCAGTGTCTGGAGTCAGTGTCTGGGGTCAGTGTCTTGGGTCAGTGTCCTGGTGTCTGGGGTCAGTGACTTGGGTCGGTGTCTGGGGTCAGTGTCTGGGGTCAGTGTCTGGGGTCAGTGTCTGGGGTCAATGTCTGGGGTCAGTGTCCAGGTCAGTGTCTGGGGTCAGTGTCCGGGGTCAGTGTCTGGGGTCAGTGTCTGGGGGCAGTGTCTGGGGCAGTGTCCGGGTCAGTGTCTGGGGTCAGTGTCTGGGATCAGTGTCTGGGTGCAGTGTCTGGGGTCAGTGTCAGTGTCAGTGTCCGGGTGTCTGGGGTCAGTGTCGGGGTCAGTGTCCGGGTGTCTGGGGTCAGTGTCTGGGGTCAGAATCCAGGGTCAATGTCTGGGTTCAGTGTCTGGGTTCAATGTCAGGTTCAGTGTCTGGGGTCAATGTCTGGGTTCAGTGTCTGGGGTCAGTGTCTGGGGTCAATGTCTGGGTTCAGTGTCTGGGTTCAGTGTCGGGGTTAGTGTCTGGGGTCAGTGTCCGGGGTCAGTGTCTGGGGTCGGTGTCTGGGGTCAGTATCTGGGGTCAGTGTCTGGGGTCAGTGTCTGGGGTCAGTGTCTTGGGTCGGTGTCTTGGGGTCGGTGGCCGGGGTCAGTGTCTGGGGTCAGTGTCTGGGGTCAGTGTCTGGGGTCAGTGCCTGAGTCAGTGTCTGGGGTCAGTGTCTGGGGTCAGAGTCTGTGGTTAGTGCCTGAGTCAGTGTCTGGGGTCAGTGTCTGGGGTCAGTGTCTGGGTCAATGTCTGGGTCAGTGTCTGGGGTCAGTGTCTGGGATCAGTATCTGAGGTCAGTGTCTGGGGTCAGTGTCTGGGGTCAGTGTCTGGGTCAGTGTCTGGGTGTCTGGGGTCAGTGTCTTGGGTCGGTGTCTGGGGTCAGTATCTGGGGTCAGTGTCTGGGGTCAGTGTCTGGGGTCAGTGTCTTGGGTCGGTGTCTTGGGGTCGGTGTCTGGGGTCAGTGTCTGGGATCAGTGTCTGGGGTCAGTGTCTGGGGTCAGTGCCTGAGTCAGTGTCTGGGGTCAGTGTCTGGGGTCAGAGTCTGTGGTTAGTGCCTGAGTCAGTGTCTGGGGTCAGTGTCTGGGGTCAGTGTCTGGGTCAATGTCTGGGTCAGTGTCTGGGGTCAGTGTCTGGGATCAGTATCTGAGGTCAGTGTCTGGGGTCAGTGTCTGGGGTCAGTGTCTGGGTCAGTGTCCAGGTTTCTGGGGTCAGTGTCTGGGGTCAGTGTCGGGGTCAGTGTTCAGGTGTCTGATGTCAGTGTCGGGATCAGTGTCCGGGGTCAGTGTCCGGGGTCAATGTCTGGGTACAGTGTCTGGGTGCAGTGTCCGGGTCAGTGTCTGGGGTCAGTGTCTAGGTGCAGTGTCTGGGGTCAGTGTCTGGGGTCAGTGTCTGGGTCAGTGTCCAGATGTTTGGGGTCAGTGTCTGGGGTCAGTGTCCGGGGTCAATGTCTGGGATCAGGGTCTGGGGTCAGTGTCGGGGTCAGTGTCCGGGTGTCTGGGTTCAGTGTCTTAGGTTAGTGTCCGGGGTCAGTGTCTTGGGTCGGTGTCTGGGGTCAGTATCTGGGGTCAGGGTCTGGGGTCAGTGTCTGGGGTCAGTGTCTTGGGTCGGTGTCGTGGGGTCGGTGTCTGGGGTCAGTGTCTGGGGTCAGTGTCTGGGGTCAGTGTCTGGGGTCAGAGCCTGAGTCAGTGTCTGGGGTCAGTGTCTGGGGTCAGAGTCTGTGGTTAGTGCCTGAGTCAGTGTCTGGGGTCAGTGTCTGGGGTCAGTGTCTGGGTCAGTGTCTGCGGTCAGTGTCTGGGTCAGTGTCCAGGTGTCTGGGGTCAGTGTCTGGGGTCAGTGTCTGGGTCAGTGTCCAGGTGTCTGAGGTCAGTGTCGGGATCAGTGTCCGGGGTCAGTGTCCGGGGTCAATGTCTAGGTACAGTGTCTGGGTGCAGTGTCTGGGGTCAGTGTCTGGGGTCAATGTCTGGGTTCAGTGTCTGGGGTCAGTGTCGGGGTCAGTGTCTGGGGTCAATGTCTGGGTTCAGTGTCTGGGGTCAGTGTCTGGAGTCAATGTCTGGGTTCAGTGTCTGGGGTCAGTGTCTGGGTCAATGTCTGGGGTCAATGTCTGGGTTCAGTGTCTGGGGTCAGTGTCTGGGTCAGTGTCTGGGGTCAGCATCTGGGGTCAGTGTCTGGGGTCAGTGTCTGGGCCAATGTCTGGGGTCAGTGTCTGGGTCAGTGTCTGGGGTCAGTGTCTGGGGTCAGTGTCTGGGGTCAGTGTCTGGGGTCAGTGTCTGGGTTCAGTTTCTGGGGTCAGTGTCTGGGACAGTCTCTGGGTCAGTGTCTGGGGTCAGTGTCGGGGTCAGTGTCCGGTGTCTGGGCCAATGTCTGGGGTCAGTGTCTGGGTCAGTGTCTGGGTCAGTGTCTGGGGTCAGTGTCTGGGTCAGTGTCTGGGGTCAGTGTCTTGGAAAGTGCTTGGGGTCGGTGTCCGGGTCAGTGTCTGAGGTCAGTGTCGGGGTCAGTGTCCAGGTGTTTGGGGTCAGTGTCTGGGGTCAGTGTCCGGGGTCAATGTCTGGGATCAGGGTCTGGGGTCAGTGTCGGGGTCAGTGTCCGGGTGTCTGGGGTCAGTGTCTTGGGTTAGTGTCCGGGGTCAGTGTCTTGGGTCGGTGTCTGGGGTCAGTGTCTGGGGTCAGGGTCTGGGGTCAGTGTCTGGGGTCAGTGTCTTGGGTCAGTGTCCTGGTGTCTGGGGTCAGTGACTTGGGTCGGTGTCTGGGGTCAGTGTCTGGGGTCAGTGTCTGGGGTCAATGTCTGGGGTCAGTGTCCAGGTCAGTGTCTGGGGTCAGTGTCTGGGGTCAGTGTCTGGGTCAGTGTCTGGGTCAGTGTCCGGGTCAGTGACTGGTGTCAGTGTCTGGGATCAGTGTCTGGGGTCAGTGTCTGGGTCAGTGTCTGGGTCAGTGTTCAGGTGTCAGTGTCCGGGTGTCTGGGGTCAGTGTCCGGGGTCAATGTCTGGGATCAGGGTCTGGGGTCAGTGTCGGGGTCAGTGTCCGGGTGTCTGGGGTCAGTGTCTTGGGTTAGTGTCCGGGGTCAGTGACTTGGGTCGGTGTCTGGGGTCAGTGTTTGGGGTCAGTGTCTGGGGTCAGTGTCTGGGGTCAGTGTCTTGGGTCAGTGTCCTGGTGTCTGGGGTCAGTGACTTGGGTCGGTGTCTGGGGTCAGTGTCTGGGGTCAGTGTCTGGGGTCAGTGTCTGGGGTCAGTGTCCAGGTCAGTGTCTGGGGTCAGTGTCTGGGGTCAGTGTCTGGGTCAGTGTCTGGGTCAGTGTCCGGGTCAGTGACTGGTGTCAGTGTCTGGGATCAGTGTCTGGGGTCAGTGTCTGGGTCAGTGTTCAGGTGTCAGTGTCCGAGTGTCTGGGGTCAGTGTCGGGGTCAGTGTCCGGGTGTCTGGGGTCAGTGTCTGGGGTCAGTGTCCGGGGTCAATGTCTGGGTACAGTGTCTGGGTTCAGTGTCGGGGTCAGTGTCTGGGGTCAATGTCTGGGTTCAGTGTCTGGGGTCAGTGTTTGGGTCAGTGTCCAGGTCAGTGTATGGGTCAGTGTCTGGGGTCAGTGTTTGGGGTCAGTGTTCAGGTCAGTGTCTGGGGTCAGTGTCTGGGTTCAGTGTCGGGGTCAGTGTCTGGGTCAGTGTCTGGGGTCAGTTTCTCGGTCAGTGTCTGGGGTCACTGTCTGGGGTCAGTGTCTTGGTTCGGTGTCTGGGGTCAGTCTCTGGGGTCAGTCTCTGGGACAGTGTCCGGGGTCAGTGTCCGGGTCAGTGTCTGGGGTCAGTGTCCGGGTTAGTGTCTGGGGTCAGTGTCTGAGGTCAGTGCACGAGTCAGTGTCTGGGGTCAGTGTCCGGGGTCAGTGTCCGGGGTCAGTGTCTGGGGTCAGTGTCTGGGATCAGTATCTGAGGTCAGTGTCTGGGGTCAGTGTCTGGGGGCAGTGTCTGGGGTCAGTGTCTGGGACAGTGTCCGGGGTCAGTGTCCGGGTCAGTGTCTGGGGTCAGTGTCCGGGTTAGTGTCTGGGGTCAGTGTCTGAGGTCAGTGCACGAGTCAGTGTCTGGGGTCAGTGTCCGGGGTCAGTGTCCGGGGTCAGTGTCTGGGGTCAGTGTCTGGGGTCAGTATCTGAGGTCAGTGTCTGGGGTCAGTGTCTGGGGCAGTGTCCGGGTCAGTGTCTGGGGTCAGTGTCTGGGATCAGTATCTGAGGTCAGTGTCTGGGGTCAGTGTCTGGGGGCAGTGTCTGGGGCAGTGTCCGGGTCAGTGTCTGGGGTCAGTGTCTGGGATCAGTATCTGAGGTCAGTGTCTGGGGTCAGTGTCTGGGGGCAGTGTCTGGGGTCAGTGTCAGGGTCAGTGTCCGGGTGTCTGGGGTCAGTGTCGGTGTCAGTGTCCGGGTGTCTGGGGTCAGTGTCTGGGGTCAGAATCCAGGGTAAATGTCTGGGTTCAGTGTCTGGGTTCAATGTCAGGGTCAGTGTCTGGGGTCAATGTCTGGGTTCAGTGTCTGGGGTCAGTGTCTGGGGTCAATGTCTGGGTTCAGTGTCTGGGTTCAGTGTCGGGGTCAGTGTCTGGGGTCAGTGTCTGGGGTCAGTGTCGGTGTTACTGTCCGGGTGTCTGGGGTCAGTGTCTAGGGTCAGTGTCTGGGGTCAGTGTCTGGGGTCAGTGTCTGTGGTCAGTGTCTGGGGTCAGTGTCGGGGTTACTGTCCGGGTGTCTGGGGTCAGTGTCTAGGGTCAGTGTCTGAGTCAGTGTCTGGGGTCAGTTTCTGGGGTCAGTGTCTGGGTCAGTGTCTGGGGTCAGTGTTTGGGGTCAGTGTCCAGGTCAGTGTATGGGTCAGTGTCTGGGGTCAGTGTTTGGGGTCAGTGTCCAGGTCAGTGTCTGGGTTCAGTGTCGGGGTCCGTGTCTGGGTCAGTGTCTGGGTCAGTTGCTGGGGTCAGTTTCTCGGTCAGTGTCTGGGGTCACTGTCTGGGGTCAGTTTCTTGGTACGGTGTCTGGGGTCAGTCTCTGGGGTCAGTCTCTGGGACAGTGTCCGGGGTCAGTGTCCGGGTCAGTGTCTGGGGTCAGTGTCTGGGGTCAGTGTCTGGGGTCAGTGTCCGGGTTAGTGTCTGGGGTCAGTGTCTGAGGTCAGTGCCCGAGTCAGTGTCTGGGGTCAATGTCCGGGGTCAGTGTCCGGGGTCAGTGTCTGGGGTCATTGTCTGGGATCAGTATCTGAGGTCAGTGTCTGGGGTCAGTGTCTGGGGGCAGTGTCTGGGGGCAGTGTCTGGGGTCAGTGTCAGGGTCAGTGTCTGGGTCAGTGTCCGGGTCAGTGTCTGGGGTCAGTGTCTGGGATCAGTATCTGAGGTCAGTGTCTGGGGTCAGTGTCTGGGGTCAGTGTCAGGTTCAGTGTCCGGGTGTCTGAGGTCAGTGTCGGGGTCAGTGTCCGGGTGTCTGGGGTCAGTGTCTGGGGTCAGAATCCAGGGTCAATGTCTGGGTTCAGTGTCTGGGTTCAATGTCAGGGTCAGTGTCTGGGGTCAATGTCTGGGTTCAGTGTCTGGGGTCAGTGTCCGGGGTCAATGTCTGGGTTCAGTGTCTGGGTTCAGTGTCGGGGTCAGTGTCCGGGGTCAGTGTCCGGGGTCAGTGTCCGGGGTCAGTGTCTGGGGTCAGTGTCGGGGTTAGTGTCTGGATCAGTGTCTGGGGTCAGTGTTTGGGGTCAGTGTCCAGGTCAGTGTCTGGGTTCAGTGTCGGGGTCAGTGTCAGGGTCAGTGTCTGGGTCAGTGTCTGGGTCAGTGTCCGGGTCAGTGTCTGGGGTCAGTGTCTGGGATCAGTGTTTGGGGTCAGTGTCAGGTTCAGTGTCCGGGTGTCTGAGGTCAGTGTCGGGGTCAGTGTCCGGGTGTCTGGGGTCAGTGTCTGGGGTCAGAATCCAGGGTCAATGTCTGGGTTCAGTGTCTGGGTTCAATGTCAGGGTCAGTGTCTGGGGTCAATGTCTGGGTTCAGTGTCTGGGGTCAGTGTCCGGGGTCAATGTCTGGGTTCAGTGTCTGGGTTCAGTGTCGGGGTCAGTGTCCGGGGTCAGTGTCCGGGGTCAGTGTCCGGGGTCAGTGTCTGGGGTCAGTGTCGGGGTTAGTGTCTGGATCAGTGTCTGGGGTCAGTGTTTGGGGTCAGTGTCCAGGTCAGTGTATGGGTTCAGTGTCGGGGTCAGTGTCCGGGGTCAGTGTCTGGGGTCAGTGTCGGGGTTAGTGTCTGGATCAGTGTCTGGGGTCAGTGTCCAGGTCAGTGTCTGGGTTCAGTGTTGGGGTCAGTGTCTGGGTCAGTGTCTGGGGTTAGTGTTTGGGGCCAGTTTCTCGGTCAGTGTCTGGGGTCACTGTCTGGGGTCAGTGTCTTGGTTCGGTGTCTGGGGTCAGTCTCTGGGGTCAGTCTCTGGGACAGTGTCCGGGGTCAGTGTCCGGGTCAGTGTCTGGGGTCAGTGTCTGGGGTCAGTGTCTGGGGTCAGTGTCTGGTGTCAGTGTCCGGGTTAGTGTCTGGGGTCTGTGTCTGAGGTCAGTGCCCGAGTCAGTGTCTGGGGTCAGTGTCCGGGGTCAGTGTCCGGGGTCAGTGTCCGGGGTCAGTGTCTGGGGTCGGTGTCCGGGGTCAGTGTCCGGGGTCAGTGTCCGGGGTCAGTGTCTGGGGTCGGTGTTCAGGTCAGTGTCTAGGTCAGTGTCTGGGGTCAGTGTCTGGGATCAGTGTCTGGGGTCAGTGTCTGGGGTCAGTGTCTGGGGTCAGTGTCCGGGTTAGTGTCTGGGGTCTGTGTCTGAGGTCAGTGCCCGAGTCAGTGTCTGGGGTCAGTGTCCGGGGTCAGTGTCCGGGGTCAGTGTCCGGGGTCAGTGTCTGGGGTCGGTGTCCGGGGTCAGTGTCCGGGGTCAGTGTCCGGGGTCAGTGTCTGGGGTCGGTGTCCAGGTCAGTGTCTAGGTCAGTGTCTGGGGTCAGTGTCTGGGATCAGTGTCTGGGGTCAGTGTCTGGGGTCAGTGTCTGGGGTCAGTGTCCGGGTGTCTGGGGTCAGTGTCTGGGTCAGTGTCTGGGTCAGTGTCTGGGTCAGTGTCTGGGGTCAGTGTCTGGAGTCAGTGTCTGGGGTCAGTGTCTGTGGTCAGTTTCTCGGTCAGTGTCTGGGTCAGTGTCTGGGGTCAGTGTCGGGGTCAGTGTCCGGTGTCTGGGCCAATGTCTGGGGTCAGTGTCTGGGTCAGTGTCTGGGTCAGTGTCTGGGGTCAGTGTCTGGGTCAGTGTCTGGGGTCAGTGTCTTGGAAAGTGCTTGGGGTCGGTGTCCGGGTCAGTGTCTGAGGTCAGTGTCGGGGTCAGTGTCCAGGTGTTTGGGGTCAGTGTCTGGGGTCAGTGTCCGGGGTCAATGTCTGGGATCAGGGTCTGGGGTCAGTGTCGGGGTCAGTGTCCGGGTGTCTGGGGTCAGTGTCTTGGGTTAGTGTCCGGGGTCAGTGTCTTGGGTCGGTGTCTGGGGTCAGTGTCTGGGGTCAGGGTCTGGGGTCAGTGTCTGGGGTCAGTGTCTGTGGTCAATGTCTGGGGTCAGTGTCCAGGTCAGTGTCTGGGGTCAGTGTCTGGGGTCAGTGTCTGGGTCAGTGTCTGGGTCAGTGTCCGGGTCAGTGACTGGTGTCAGTGTCTGGGATCAGTGTCTGGGGTCAGTGTCTGGGTCAGTGTCTGGGTCAGTGTTCAGGTGTCAGTGTCCGGGTGTCTGGGGTCAGTGTCCGGGGTCAATGTCTGGGATCAGGGTCTGGGGTCAGTGTCGGGGTCAGTGTCCGGGTGTCTGGGGTCAGTGTCTTGGGTTAGTGTCCGGGGTCAGTGACTTGGGTCGGTGTCTGGGGTCAGTGTTTGGGGTCAGTGTCTGGGGTCAGTGTCTGGGGTCAGTGTCTTGGGTCAGTGTCCTGGTGTCTGGGGTCAGTGACTTGGGTCGGTGTCTGGGGTCAGTGTCTGGGGTCAGTGTCTGGGGTCAGTGTCTGGGGTCAGTGTCCAGGTCAGTGTCTGGGGTCAGTGTCTGGGGTCAGTGTCTGGGTCAGTGTCTGGGTCAGTGTCCGGGTCAGTGACTGGTGTCAGTGTCTGGGATCAGTGTCTGGGGTCAGTGTCTGGGTCAGTGTTCAGGTGTCAGTGTCCGAGTGTCTGGGGTCAGTGTCGGGGTCAGTGTCCGGGTGTCTGGGGTCAGTGTCTGGGGTCAGTGTCCGGGGTCAATGTCTGGGTACAGTGTCTGGGTTCAGTGTCGGGGTCAGTGTCTGGGGTCAATGTCTGGGTTCAGTGTCTGGGGTCAGTGTTTGGGTCAGTGTCCAGGTCAGTGTATGGGTCAGTGTCTGGGGTCAGTGTTTGGGGTCAGTGTTCAGGTCAGTGTCTGGGGTCAGTGTCTGGGTTCAGTGTCGGGGTCAGTGTCTGGGTCAGTGTCTGGGGTCAGTTTCTCGGTCAGTGTCTGGGGTCACTGTCTGGGGTCAGTGTCTTGGTTCGGTGTCTGGGGTCAGTCTCTGGGGTCAGTCTCTGGGACAGTGTCCGGGGTCAGTGTCCGGGTCAGTGTCTGGGGTCAGTGTCCGGGTTAGTGTCTGGGGTCAGTGTCTGAGGTCAGTGCACGAGTCAGTGTCTGGGGTCAGTGTCCGGGGTCAGTGTCCGGGGTCAGTGTCTGGGGTCAGTGTCTGGGATCAGTATCTGAGGTCAGTGTCTGGGGTCAGTGTCTGGGGGCAGTGTCTGGGGTCAGTGTCTGGGACAGTGTCCGGGGTCAGTGTCCGGGTCAGTGTCTGGGGTCAGTGTCCGGGTTAGTGTCTGGGGTCAGTGTCTGAGGTCAGTGCACGAGTCAGTGTCTGGGGTCAGTGTCCGGGGTCAGTGTCCGGGGTCAGTGTCTGGGGTCAGTGTCTGGGGTCAGTATCTGAGGTCAGTGTCTGGGGTCAGTGTCTGGGGCAGTGTCCGGGTCAGTGTCTGGGGTCAGTGTCTGGGATCAGTATCTGAGGTCAGTGTCTGGGGTCAGTGTCTGGGGGCAGTGTCTGGGGTCAGTGTCAGGGTCAGTGTCCGGGTGTCTGGGGTCAGTGTCGGTGTCAGTGTCCGGGTGTCTGGGGTCAGTGTCTGGGGTCAGAATCCAGGGTAAATGTCTGGGTTCAGTGTCTGGGTTCAATGTCAGGGTCAGTGTCTGGGGTCAATGTCTGGGTTCAGTGTCTGGGGTCAGTGTCTGGGGTCAATGTCTGGGTTCAGTGTCTGGGTTCAGTGTCGGGGTCAGTGTCTGGGGTCAGTGTCTGGGGTCAGTGTCGGTGTTACTGTCCGGGTGTCTGGGGTCAGTGTCTAGGGTCAGTGTCTGGGGTCAGTGTCTGGGGTCAGTGTCTGTGGTCAGTGTCTGGGGTCAGTGTCGGGGTTACTGTCCGGGTGTCTGGGGTCAGTGTCTAGGGTCAGTGTCTGAGTCAGTGTCTGGGGTCAGTTTCTGGGGTCAGTGTCTGGGTCAGTGTCTGGGGTCAGTGTTTGGGGTCAGTGTCCAGGTCAGTGTATGGGTCAGTGTCTGGGGTCAGTGTTTGGGGTCAGTGTCCAGGTCAGTGTCTGGGTTCAGTGTCGGGGTCCGTGTCTGGGTCAGTGTCTGGGTCAGTTGCTGGGGTCAGTTTCTCGGTCAGTGTCTGGGGTCACTGTCTGGGGTCAGTTTCTTGGTACGGTGTCTGGGGTCAGTCTCTGGGGTCAGTCTCTGGGACAGTGTCCGGGGTCAGTGTCCGGGTCAGTGTCTGGGGTCAGTGTCTGGGGTCAGTGTCTGGGGTCAGTGTCCGGGTTAGTGTCTGGGGTCAGTGTCTGAGGTCAGTGCCCGAGTCAGTGTCTGGGGTCAATGTCCGGGGTCAGTGTCCGGGGTCAGTGTCTGGGGTCATTGTCTGGGATCAGTATCTGAGGTCAGTGTCTGGGGTCAGTGTCTGGGGGCAGTGTCTGGGGGCAGTGTCTGGGGTCAGTGTCAGGGTCAGTGTCTGGGTCAGTGTCCGGGTCAGTGTCTGGGGTCAGTGTCTGGGATCAGTATCTGAGGTCAGTGTCTGGGGTCAGTGTCTGGGGTCAGTGTCAGGTTCAGTGTCCGGGTGTCTGAGGTCAGTGTCGGGGTCAGTGTCCGGGTGTCTGGGGTCAGTGTCTGGGGTCAGAATCCAGGGTCAATGTCTGGGTTCAGTGTCTGGGTTCAATGTCAGGGTCAGTGTCTGGGGTCAATGTCTGGGTTCAGTGTCTGGGGTCAGTGTCCGGGGTCAATGTCTGGGTTCAGTGTCTGGGTTCAGTGTCGGGGTCAGTGTCCGGGGTCAGTGTCCGGGGTCAGTGTCCGGGGTCAGTGTCTGGGGTCAGTGTCGGGGTTAGTGTCTGGATCAGTGTCTGGGGTCAGTGTTTGGGGTCAGTGTCCAGGTCAGTGTCTGGGTTCAGTGTCGGGGTCAGTGTCAGGGTCAGTGTCTGGGTCAGTGTCTGGGTCAGTGTCCGGGTCAGTGTCTGGGGTCAGTGTCTGGGATCAGTGTTTGGGGTCAGTGTCAGGTTCAGTGTCCGGGTGTCTGAGGTCAGTGTCGGGGTCAGTGTCCGGGTGTCTGGGGTCAGTGTCTGGGGTCAGAATCCAGGGTCAATGTCTGGGTTCAGTGTCTGGGTTCAATGTCAGGGTCAGTGTCTGGGGTCAATGTCTGGGTTCAGTGTCTGGGGTCAGTGTCCGGGGTCAATGTCTGGGTTCAGTGTCTGGGTTCAGTGTCGGGGTCAGTGTCCGGGGTCAGTGTCCGGGGTCAGTGTCCGGGGTCAGTGTCTGGGGTCAGTGTCGGGGTTAGTGTCTGGATCAGTGTCTGGGGTCAGTGTTTGGGGTCAGTGTCCAGGTCAGTGTATGGGTTCAGTGTCGGGGTCAGTGTCCGGGGTCAGTGTCTGGGGTCAGTGTCGGGGTTAGTGTCTGGATCAGTGTCTGGGGTCAGTGTCCAGGTCAGTGTCTGGGTTCAGTGTTGGGGTCAGTGTCTGGGTCAGTGTCTGGGGTTAGTGTTTGGGGCCAGTTTCTCGGTCAGTGTCTGGGGTCACTGTCTGGGGTCAGTGTCTTGGTTCGGTGTCTGGGGTCAGTCTCTGGGGTCAGTCTCTGGGACAGTGTCCGGGGTCAGTGTCCGGGTCAGTGTCTGGGGTCAGTGTCTGGGGTCAGTGTCTGGGGTCAGTGTCTGGTGTCAGTGTCCGGGTTAGTGTCTGGGGTCTGTGTCTGAGGTCAGTGCCCGAGTCAGTGTCTGGGGTCAGTGTCCGGGGTCAGTGTCCGGGGTCAGTGTCCGGGGTCAGTGTCTGGGGTCGGTGTCCGGGGTCAGTGTCCGGGGTCAGTGTCCGGGGTCAGTGTCTGGGGTCGGTGTCCAGGTCAGTGTCTAGGTCAGTGTCTGGGGTCAGTGTCTGGGATCAGTGTCTGGGGTCAGTGTCTGGGGTCAGTGTCTGGGGTCAGTGTCCGGGTGTCTGGGGTCAGTGTCTGGGTCAGTGTCTGGGTCAGTGTCTGGGGTCAGTGTCTGGAGTCAGTGTCTGGGGTCAGTGTCTGTGGTCAGTTTCTCGGTCAGTGTCTGGGTCAGTGTCTGGGGTCAGTTTCGGGTCAGTGTCTGGGGTCAGTGTCTGGGGTCAGTGTCTGTGGTTAGTGCCTGAGTCAGTGTCTGGGGTCAGTGTCTGGGGTCAGTGTCTGGGGTCAGTGTCTGGGGTCAGTGTCGGGGTTAGTGTCCGGGTGTCTGGGGTCAGTGTCTGGGGTCAGTGTCTGAGTCAGTGTCTGGGGTCAGTTTCTGGGGTCAGTGTCTGGGTCAGTGTCTGGGGTCAGTGTTTGGGGTCAGTGTCCAGGTCAGTGTATGGGTCAGTGTCTGGGGTCAGTGTTTGGGGTCAGTGTCCAGGTCAGTGTCTGGGTCAGTGTCTGGGTCAGTGTCTGGGGTCAGTTTCTCGGTCAGTGTCTGGGGTCACTGTCTGGGGTCAGTGTCTTGGTTCGGTGTCTGGGGTCAGTGTCTGAGGTCAGTGCCCGAGTCAGTGTCTGGGGTCAGTGTCCAGGGTCAGTGTCCGGGGTCAGTGTCTGGGGTCAGTGTCTGGGATCAGTATCTGAGGTCAGTGTCTGGGGTCAGTGTCTGGGGGCAGTGTCTGGGGGCAGTGTCTGGGGTCAGTGTCAGGGTCAGTGTCTGGGTCAGTGTCCGGGTCAGTGTCTGGGGTCAGTGTCTGGGATCAGAATCTGAGGTCAGTGTCTGGGGTCAGTGTCTGGGTCAGTGTCTGGGGTCAGTGTCGGGGTTAGTGTCCAGGTGTCTGGGGTCAGTGTCCGGAGTCAATGTCTGGGTTCAGTGTCTGGGGTCAGTGTCGGGGTCAGTGTCTGGGTGTCTGGGGTCAGTGTCTTGGGTCGGTGTCTGGGGTCAGTATCTGGGGTCAGTGTCTGGGGTCAGTGTCTGGGGTCAGTGTCTTGGGTCGGTGTCTTGGGGTCGGTGTCTGGGGTCAGTGTCTGGGGTCAGTGTCTGGGGTCAGTGTCTGGGGTCAGAGTCTGTGGTTAGTGCCTGAGTCAGTGTCTGGGGTCAGTGTCTGGGGTCAGTGTCTGGGTCAGTGTCTGCCGTCAGTGTCTGGGATCAGTATCTGAGGTCAGTGTCTGGGGTCAGTGTCTGGGGTCAGTGTCTGGGTCAGTGTCCAGGTGTCTGGGGTCAGTGTCTGGGGTCAGTGTCTGGGTCAGTGTCCAGGTGTCTGGGGTCAGTGTCTGGGGTCAGTGTCGGGGTCAGTGTTCAGGTGTCTGAGGTCAGTGTCGGGATCAGTGTCCGGGGTCAGTGTCCGGGGTCAATGTCTGGGTACAGTGTCTGGGTGCAGTGTCTGGGGTCAGTGTCTGGGGTCAGTGTCTGGGTCAGTGTCCAGGTGTTTGGGGTCAGTGTCTGGGGTCAGTGTCCGGGGTCAATGTCTGGGATCAGGGTCTGGGGTCAGTGTCGGGGTCAGTGTCCGGGTGTCTGGGGTCAGTGTCTTGGGTTAGTGTCCGGGGTCAGTGTCTTGGGTCGGTGTCTGGGGTCAGTATCTGGGGTCAGTGTCTGTGGTCAGTGTCTGGGGTCAGTGTCTTGGGTCGGTGTCTTGGGGTCGGTGTCTGGGGTCAGTGTCTGGGGTCAGTGTCTGGGGTCAGTGTCTGGGGTCAGTGCCTGAGTCAGTGTCTGGGGTCAGTGTCTGGGGTCAGAGTCTGTGGTTAGTGCCTGAGTCAGTGTCTGGGGTCAGTGTCTGGGATCAGTGTCTGGGTCAGTGTCTGCGGTCAGTGTCTGGGTCAGTGTCCAGGTGTCTGGGGACAGTGTCTGGGGTCAGTGTCGGGGTCAGTGTTCAGGTGTCTGAGGTCAGTGTCGGGATCAGTGTCCGGGGTCAATGTCTAGGTACAGTGTCTGGGTGCAGTGTCTGGGGTCAGTGTCTGGGGTCAATGTCTGGGTTCAGTGTCTGGGGTCAGTGTCGGGGTCAGTGTCTGGGGTCAATGTCTGGGTTCAGTGTCTGGGGTCAGTGTCTGGAGTCAATGTCTGGGTTCAGTGTCTGGGGTCAGTGTCTGGGTCAATGTCTGGGGTCAATGTCTGGGTTCAGTGTCTGGGGTCAGTGTCTGGGTCAGTGTCTGAGGTCAGCATCTGGGGTCAGTGTCTGGGGTCAGTGTCTGGGCCAATGTCTGGGGTCAGTGTCTGGGTCAGTGTCTGGGTCAGTGTCTGGGGTCAGTGTCTGGGTCAGTGTCTGGGGTCAGTGTCTTAGAAAGTGCTTGGGGTCGGTGTCTGGGTCAGTGTCTGAGGTCAGTGTCGGGGTCATTGTCTGGGGTCAGTGTCCGGGGTCAATGTCTGGGATCAGGGTCTGGGGTCAGTGTCGGGGTCAGTGTCCGGGTGTCTGGGGTCAGTGTCTTGGGTTAGTGTCCGGGGTCAGTGTCTTGGGTCAGTGTCTGGGGTCAGTGTCTGGGGTCAGGGTCTTGGGTCGGTGTCTGGGGTCAGTGTCTGGGGTCAGTGTCTGGGGTCAATGTCTGGGGTCAGTGTCCAGGTCAGTGTCTGGGGTCAGTGTCTGGGGTCAGTGTCTGGGTCAGTGTCTGGGTCAGTGTCCGGGTCAGTGACTGGTGTCAGTGTCTGGGATCAGTGTCTGGGGTCAGTGTCTGGGTCAGTGTCTGGGTCAGTGTTCAGGTGTCAGTGTCCGGGTGTCTGGGGTCAGTGTCGGGGTCAGTGTCCGGGTGTCTGGGGTCAGTGTCTGGGGTCAGTGTCCGGGGTCAATGTCTGGGTACAGTGTCTGGGTTCAGTGTCGGGGTCAGTGTCTGGGGTCAATGTCTGGGTTCAGTGTCTGGGGTCAGTGTTTGGGGTCAGTGTCCAGGTCAGTGTATGGGTCAGTGTCTGGGGTCAGTGTTTGGGGTCAGTGTCCAGGTCAGTGTCTGGGGTCAGTGTCTGGGTTCAGTGTCGGGGTCAGTGTCTGGGTCAGTGTCTGGGTCAGTGTCTGGGGTCAGTTTCTCAGTCAGTGTCTGGGGTCACTGTCTGGGGTCAGTGTCTTGGTTCGGTGTCTGGGGTCAGTCTCTGGGGTCAGTCTCTGGGACAGTGTCCGGGGTCAGTGTCTGGGTCAGTGTCTGGGGTCAGTGTCTGGGGTCAGTGTCCGGGTTAGTGTCTGGGGTCAGTGTCTGAGGTCAGTGCCCAAGTCAGTGTCTGGGGTCAGTGTCCGGGGTCAGTGTCCGGGGTCAGTGTCTGGGGTCAGTGTCTGGGATCAGTATCTGAGGTCAGTGTCTGGGGTCAGTGTCTGGGGGCAGTGTCTGGGGGCAGTGTCTGGGGTCAGTGTCAGGGTCAGTGTCTGGGTCAGTGTCCGGGTCAGTGTCTGGGGTCAGTGTCTGGGATCAGTATCTGAGGTCAGTGTCTGGGGTCAGTGTCTGGGGGCAGTGTCTGGGGTCAGTGTCAGGGTCAGTGTCCGGGTGTCTGGGGTCAGTGTCGGGGTCAGTGTCCGGGTGTCTGGGGTCAGTGTCTGGGGTCAGAATCCAGGGTCAATGTCTGGGTTCAATTTCAGGGTCAGTGTCTGGGGTCAATGTCTGGGTTCAGTGTCTGGGGTCAGTGTCCGGGGTCAATGTCTGGGTTCAGTGTCTGGGTTCAGTGTCGGGGTCAGTGTCTGGGGTCAGTGTCCGGGGTCAGTGTCCGGGGTCAGTGTCCGGGGTCAGTGTCTGGGGTCAGTGTCGGGGTTACTGTCCGGGTGTCTGGGGTCAGTGTCTAGGGTCAGTGTCTAAGTCAGTGTCTGGGGTCAGTTTCTGGGGTCAGTGTCTGGGTCAGTGTCTGGGGTCAGTGTTTGGGGTCAGTGTCCAGGTCAGTGTATGGGTCAGTGTCTGGGGTCAGTGTTTGGGGTCAGTGTCCAGGTCAGTGTCTGGGTTCAGTGTCGGGGTCAGTGTCTGGGTCAGTGTCTGGGTCAGTTACTGGGGTCAGTTTCTCGGTCAGTGTCTGGGGTCACTGTCTGGGGTCAGTTTCTTGGTACGGTGTCTGGGGTCAGTCTCTGGGGTCAGTCTCTGGGACAGTGTCTAGGGTCAGTGTCCGGGTCAGTGTCTGGGGTCAGTGTCTGAGGTCAGTGCCCGAGTCAGTGTCCGGGGTCAGTGTCCGGGGTCAGTGTCTGGGGTCGGTGTCCAGGTCAGTGTCTAGGTCAGTGTCTGGGGTCAGTGTCTGTGGCCAGTGTCTGGGGTCAGTGTCTGGGATCAGTGTCTGGGGTCAGTGTCTGGGGTCAGTGTCTGGGGTCAGTGTCTGGGTGTCTGGGGTCAGTGTCTGGGTCAGTGTCTGGGTCAGTGTCTGGGGTCAGTGTCTGTGGTCAGTTTCTCGGTCAGTGTCTGGGTCAGTGTCTGGGGTCAGTTTCGGGTCAGTGTCTGGCTTCAGTGTCGGGGTCAGTGTCTGGGTCAGTGTCTGGGGTCAGTGTCTGTGGTCAGTTTCTCGGTCAGTGTCTGGGTCAGTGTCTGGGGTCAGTTTCGGGTCAGTGTCTGGCTTCAGTGTCGGGGTCAGTGTCTGGGTCAGTGTCTGGGGTCAGTGTCTGTGGTCAGTTTCTCGGTCAGTGTCTGGGTCAGTGTCTGGGGTCAGTTTCGGGTCAGTGTCTGGGTTCAGTGTCTGGGTCAGTGTCTGGGTCAGTGTCCAGGTCAGTGTATGGGTCAGTGTCTGGGGTCAGTGTTTGGGGTCAGTGCCCGAGTCAGTGTCTGGGTTCAGTGTCGGGGTCAGTGTCCGGGTCAGTGTCTGGGATCAGTGTCTGGGGTCAGTGTCTGGGGTCAGTGTCCAGGTTAGTGTCTGGGGTCAGTGTCTGAGGTCAGTGCCCGAGTCAGTGTCTGGGGTCAATGTCCGGGGTCAGTGTCCGGGGTCAGTGTCTGGGGTCAGTGTCGGGGTTAGTGTCTGGGTCAGTGTCTGGGGTCAGTGTTTGGGGTCAGTGTCCAGGTCAGTGTATGGGTCAGTGTCTGGGGTCAGTGTTTGGGGCCAGTGTCCAGGTCAGTGTCTGGGTTCAGTGTCGGGGTCAGTGTCTGGGTCAGTGTCTGGGTCAGTTACTGGGGTCAGTTTCTCGGTCAGTGTCTGGGGTCACTGTCTGGGGTCAGTGTCTTGGTTCGGTGTCTGGGGTCAGTCTCTGGGGTCAGTCTCTGGGACAGTGTCCGGGGTCAGTGTCCGGGTCAGTGTCTGGGGTCAGTGTCTGGGGTCAGTGTCTGGGGTCAGTGTCTGGGGTCAGTGTCCGGGTTAGTGTCTGGGGTCTGTGTCTGAGGTCAGTGCCCGAGTCAGTGTCTGGGGTCAGTGTCCGGGGTCAGTGTCCGGGGTCAGTGTCTGGGGTCAGTGTCCGGGGTCAGTGTCCGGGGTCAGTGTCTGGGGTCAGTGTCTGGGGTCAGTGTCCGGGGTCAGTGTCCGGGGTCAGTTTCTGGGGTCGGTGTCCAGGTCAGTGTCTAGGTCAGTGTCTGGGGTCAGTGTCTGTGGCCAGTGTCTGGGGTCAGTGTCTGGGATCAGTGTCTGGGGTCAGTGTCTGGGGTCAGTGTCTGGGGTCAGTGTCCGGGTGTCTGGGGTCAGTGTCTGGGTCAGTGTCTGGGGTCAGTGTCTGGAGTCACTGTCTGGGGTCAGTGTCTTGGTTCGGTGTCTGGGGTCAGTGTCTGGGGTCAGTCTCTGGGGTCAGTGTCCGGGTCAGTGTCTGGGGTCAGTGTCTGGGGTCAGTGTCTGGGGTCAGTGTCCGGGTTAGTGTCTGGGGTCTGTGTCTGAGGTCAGTGCCCGAGTCAGTGTCTGGGGTCAGTGTCCGGGGTCAGTGTCCGGGGTCAGTGTCTGGGGTCAGTGTCTGTGGCCAGTGTCTGGGGTCAGTGTCTGGGATCAGTGTCTGGGGTCAGTGTCTGGGGTCAGTGTCTGGGTGTCTGGGGTCAGTGTCTGGGTCAGTGTCTGGGTCAGTGTCTGGGGTCAGTGTCTGGAGTCACTGTCTGGGGTCAGTGTCTGTGGTCAGTGTCTGGGGTCAGTGTCTGGGGTCAGTGTCTGGGGTCAGTGTCCGGGTTAGTGTCTGGGGTCTGTGTCTGAGGTCAGTGCCCGAGTCAGTGTCTGGGGTCAGTGTCCGGGGTCAGTGTCCGGGGTCAGTGTCTGGGGTCAGTGTCTGTGGCCAGTGTCTGGGGTCAGTGTCTGGGATCAGTGTCTGGGGTCAGTGTCTGGGGTCAGTGTCTGGGTGTCTGGGGTCAGTGTCTGGGTCAGTGTCTGGGTCAGTGTCTGGGGTCAGTGTCTGGAGTCACTGTCTGGGGTCAGTGTCTGTGGTCAGTTTCTTGGTCAGTGTCTGGGTCAGTGTCTGGGGTCAGTGTACGGGGTCAATGTCTGGGATCAGGGTCTGGGGTCAGTGTCGGGGTCAGTGTCCGGGTGTCTGGGGTCAGTGTCTTGGGTTAGTGTCCGGGGTCAGTGTCTTGGGTCAGTGTCTGGGGTCAGTGTCTGGGGTCAGGGTCTTGGGTCGGTGTCTGGGGTCAGTGTCTGGGGTCAGTGTCTGGGGTCAATGTCTGGGGTCAGTGTCCAGGTCAGTGTCTGGGGTCAGTGTCTGGGGTCAGTGTCTGGGTCAGTGTCTGGGTCAGTGTCCGGGTCAGTGACTGGTGTCAGTGTCTGGGATCAGTGTCTGGGGTCAGTGTCTGGGTCAGTGTCTGGGTCAGTGTTCAGGTGTCAGTGTCCGGGTGTCTGGGGTCAGTGTCGGGGTCAGTGTCCGGTTGTCTGGGGTCAGTGTCTGGGGTCAGTGTCCGGGGTCAATGTCTGGGTACAGTGTCTGGGTTCAGTGTCGGGGTCAGTGTCTGGGGTCAATGTCTGGGTTCAGTGTCTGGGGTCAGTGTTTGGGGTCAGTGTCCAGGTCAGTGTATGGGTCAGTGTCTGGGGTCAGTGTTTGGGGTCAGTGTCCAGGTCAGTGTCTGGGGTCAGTGTCTGGGTTCAGTGTCGGGGTCAGTGTCTGGGTCAGTGTCTGGGTCAGTGTCTGGGGTCAGTTTCTCAGTCAGTGTCTGGGGTCACTGTCTGGGGTCAGTGTCTTGGTTCGGTGTCTGGGGTCAGTCTCTGGGGTCAGTCTCTGGGACAGTGTCCGGGGTCAGTGTCTGGGTCAGTGTCTGGGGTCAGTGTCTGGGGTCAGTGTCCGGGTTAGTGTCTGGGGTCAGTGTCTGAGGTCAGTGCCCAAGTCAGTGTCTGGGGTCAGTGTCCGGGGTCAGTGTCCGGGGTCAGTGTCTGGGGTCAGTGTCTGGGATCAGTATCTGAGGTCAGTGTCTGGGGTCAGTGTCTGGGGGCAGTGTCTGGGGGCAGTGTCTGGGGTCAGTGTCAGGGTCAGTGTCTGGGTCAGTGTCCGGGTCAGTGTCTGGGGTCAGTGTCTGGGATCAGTATCTGAGGTCAGTGTCTGGGGTCAGTGTCTGGGGGCAGTGTCTGGGGTCAGTGTCAGGGTCAGTGTCCGGGTGTCTGGGGTCAGTGTCGGGGTCAGTGTCCGGGTGTCTGGGGTCAGTGTCTGGGGTCAGAATCCAGGGTCAATGTCTGGGTTCAATTTCAGGGTCAGTGTCTGGGGTCAATGTCTGGGTTCAGTGTCTGGGGTCAGTGTCCGGGGTCAATGTCTGGGTTCAGTGTCTGGGTTCAGTGTCGGGGTCAGTGTCTGGGGTCAGTGTCCGGGGTCAGTGTCCGGGGTCAGTGTCCGGGGTCAGTGTCTGGGGTCAGTGTCGGGGTTACTGTCCGGGTGTCTGGGGTCAGTGTCTAGGGTCAGTGTCTAAGTCAGTGTCTGGGGTCAGTTTCTGGGGTCAGTGTCTGGGTCAGTGTCTGGGGTCAGTGTTTGGGGTCAGTGTCCAGGTCAGTGTATGGGTCAGTGTCTGGGGTCAGTGTTTGGGGTCAGTGTCCAGGTCAGTGTCTGGGTTCAGTGTCGGGGTCAGTGTCTGGGTCAGTGTCTGGGTCAGTTACTGGGGTCAGTTTCTCGGTCAGTGTCTGGGGTCACTGTCTGGGGTCAGTTTCTTGGTACGGTGTCTGGGGTCAGTCTCTGGGGTCAGTCTCTGGGACAGTGTCTAGGGTCAGTGTCCGGGTCAGTGTCTGGGGTCAGTGTCTGAGGTCAGTGCCCGAGTCAGTGTCCGGGGTCAGTGTCCGGGGTCAGTGTCTGGGGTCGGTGTCCAGGTCAGTGTCTAGGTCAGTGTCTGGGGTCAGTGTCTGTGGCCAGTGTCTGGGGTCAGTGTCTGGGATCAGTGTCTGGGGTCAGTGTCTGGGGTCAGTGTCTGGGGTCAGTGTCTGGGTGTCTGGGGTCAGTGTCTGGGTCAGTGTCTGGGTCAGTGTCTGGGGTCAGTGTCTGTGGTCAGTTTCTCGGTCAGTGTCTGGGTCAGTGTCTGGGGTCAGTTTCGGGTCAGTGTCTGGCTTCAGTGTCGGGGTCAGTGTCTGGGTCAGTGTCTGGGGTCAGTGTCTGTGGTCAGTTTCTCGGTCAGTGTCTGGGTCAGTGTCTGGGGTCAGTTTCGGGTCAGTGTCTGGCTTCAGTGTCGGGGTCAGTGTCTGGGTCAGTGTCTGGGGTCAGTGTCTGTGGTCAGTTTCTCGGTCAGTGTCTGGGTCAGTGTCTGGGGTCAGTTTCGGGTCAGTGTCTGGGTTCAGTGTCTGGGTCAGTGTCTGGGTCAGTGTCCAGGTCAGTGTATGGGTCAGTGTCTGGGGTCAGTGTTTGGGGTCAGTGCCCGAGTCAGTGTCTGGGTTCAGTGTCGGGGTCAGTGTCCGGGTCAGTGTCTGGGATCAGTGTCTGGGGTCAGTGTCTGGGGTCAGTGTCCGGGTTAGTGTCTGGGGTCAGTGTCTGAGGTCAGTGCCCGAGTCAGTGTCTGGGGTCAATGTCCGGGGTCAGTGTCCGGGGTCAGTGTCTGGGGTCAGTGTCGGGGTTAGTGTCTGGGTCAGTGTCTGGGGTCAGTGTTTGGGGTCAGTGTCCAGGTCAGTGTATGGGTCAGTGTCTGGGGTCAGTGTTTGGGGCCAGTGTCCAGGTCAGTGTCTGGGTTCAGTGTCGGGGTCAGTGTCTGGGTCAGTGTCTGGGTCAGTTACTGGGGTCAGTTTCTCGGTCAGTGTCTGGGGTCACTGTCTGGGGTCAGTGTCTTGGTTCGGTGTCTGGGGTCAGTCTCTGGGGTCAGTCTCTGGGACAGTGTCCGGGGTCAGTGTCCGGGTCAGTGTCTGGGGTCAGTGTCTGGGGTCAGTGTCTGGGGTCAGTGTCTGGGGTCAGTGTCCGGGTTAGTGTCTGGGGTCTGTGTCTGAGGTCAGTGCCCGAGTCAGTGTCTGGGGTCAGTGTCCGGGGTCAGTGTCCGGGGTCAGTGTCTGGGGTCAGTGTCTGGGGTCAGTGTCTGGGGTCAGTGTCTGGGGTCAGTGTCCGGGTTAGTGTCTGGGGTCTGTGTCTGAGGTCAGTGCCCGAGTCAGTGTCTGGGGTCAGTGTCCGGGGTCAGTGTCCGGGGTCAGTTTCTGGGGTCGGTGTCCAGGTCAGTGTCTAGGTCAGTGTCTGGGGTCAGTGTCTGTGGCCAGTGTCTGGGGTCAGTGTCTGGGATCAGTGTCTGGGGTCAGTGTCTGGGGTCAGTGTCTGGGGTCAGTGTCCGGGTGTCTGGGGTCAGTGTCTGGGTCAGTGTCTGGGGTCAGTGTCTGGAGTCACTGTCTGGGGTCAGTGTCTTGGTTCGGTGTCTGGGGTCAGTGTCTGGGGTCAGTCTCTGGGGTCAGTGTCCGGGTCAGTGTCTGGGGTCAGTGTCTGGGGTCAGTGTCTGGGGTCAGTGTCCGGGTTAGTGTCTGGGGTCTGTGTCTGAGGTCAGTGCCCGAGTCAGTGTCTGGGGTCAGTGTCCGGGGTCAGTGTCCGGGGTCAGTGTCTGGGGTCAGTGTCTGTGGCCAGTGTCTGGGGTCAGTGTCTGGGATCAGTGTCTGGGGTCAGTGTCTGGGGTCAGTGTCTGGGTGTCTGGGGTCAGTGTCTGGGTCAGTGTCTGGGTCAGTGTCTGGGGTCAGTGTCTGGAGTCACTGTCTGGGGTCAGTGTCTGTGGTCAGTTTCTTGGTCAGTGTCTGGGTCAGTGTCTGGGGTCAGTTTCGGGTCAGTGTCTGGGGTCAGTGTTTGGGGTCAGTGTCTGGGGTCAGTGTCTGTGGTTAGTGCCTGAGTCAGTGTCTGGGGTCAGTGTCTGGGGTCAGTGTTTGGGGTCAGTGTCCAGGTCAGTGTCTGGGGTCAGTGTCTGGGTTCAGTGTCGGGGTCAGTGTCTGGGTCAGTGTCTAGGTCAGTGTCTGGGGTCAGTTTCTAGGTCAGTGTCTGGGGTCAGTTTCTCGGTCAGTGTCTGGGGTCACTGTCTGGGGTCAGTGTCTTGGTTCGGTGTCTGGGGTCAGTGTCTGAGGTCAGTGCCCGAGTCAGTGTCCGGGGTCAGTGTCCGGGGTCAGTGTCTGGGGTCAGTGTCTGGGATCAGTATCTGAGGTCAGTGTCTGGGGTCAGTGTCTGGGGGCAGTGTCTGGGGGCAGTGTCTGGGGGCAGTGTCTGGGGTCAGAGTCTGTGGTTAGTGCCTGAGTCAGTGTCTGGGGTCAGTGTCCAGGTCAGTGTCTGGGGTCAGTGTCTGGGGTCAGTGTCTGGGGTCAGTGTCGGGGTTAGTGTCCGGGTGTCTGGGGTCAGTGTCTGGGGTCAGTGTCTGAGTCAGTGTCTGGGGTCAGTTTCTGGGGTCAGTGTCTGGGTCAGTGTCTGGGGTCAGTGTTTGGGGTCAGTGTCCAGGTCAGTGTATGGGTCAGTGTCTGGGGTCAGTGTTTGGGGTCAGTGTCCAGGTCAGTGTCTGGGGTCAGTGTCTGGGTTCAGTGTCGGGGTCAGTGTCTGGGTCAGTGTCTGGGTTCAGTTTCTCGGTCAGTGTCTGGGGTCAGTTTCTCGGTCAGTGTCTGGGGTCACTGTCTGGGGTCAGTGTCTTGGTTCGGTGTCTGGGGTCAGTGTCTGAGGTCAGTGCCCGAGTCAGTGTCCGGGGTCAGTGTCCGGGGTCAGTGTCTGGGGTCAGTGTCTGGGATCAGTATCTGAGGTCAGTGTCTGGGGTCAGTGTCTGGGGTCAGAATCCAGGGTTAATGTCTGGGTTCAGTGTCTGGGTTCAATTTCAGGGTCAGTGTCTGGGGTCAATGTCTGGGTTCAGTGTCTGGGGTCAGTGTCCGGGGTCAATGTCTGGGTTCAGTGTCTGGGTTCAGTGTCGGGGTCAGTGTCTGGGGTCAGTGTCCGGGGTCAGTGTCCGGGGTCAGTGTCCGGGGTCAGTGTCTGGGGTCAGTGTCGGGGTTACTGTCCGGGTGTCTGGGGTCAGTGTCTAGGGTCAGTGTCTAAGTCAGTGTCTGGGGTCAGTTTCTGGGGTCAGTGTCTGGGTCAGTGTCTGGGGTCAGTGTTTGGGGTCAGTGTCCAGGTCAGTGTATGGGTCAGTGTCTGGGGTCAGTGTCTGGGTCAGTGTCTGGGTCAGTGTCTGGGGTCAGTGTCTGGGGTCAGTGTCTGGGGTCAGTGTCGGGGTTACTGTCCGGGTGTCTGGGGTCAGTGTCTAGGGTCAGTGTCTAAGTCAGTGTCTGGGGTCAGTTTCTGGGGTCAGTGTTTGGGGTCAGTGTCCAGGTCAGTGTATGGGTCAGTGTCTGGGGTCAGTGTTTGGGGTCAGTGTCCAGGTCAGTGTCTGGGTTCAGTGTCGGGGTCAGTGTCTGGGTCAGTGTCTGGGTCAGTTACTGGGGTCAGTTTCTCGGTCAGTGTCTGGGGTCACTGTCTGGGGTCAGTTTCTTGGTACGGTGTCTGGGGTCAGTCTCTGGGGTCAGTCTCTGGGACAGTGTCTAGGGTCAGTGTCCGGGTCAGTGTCTGGGGTCAGTGTCTGGGGTCAGTGTCTGGGGTCAGTGTCCGGGTTAGTGTCTGGGGTCAGTGTCTGAGGTCAGTGCCCGAGTCAGTGTCCGGGGTCAGTGTCCGGGGTCAGTGTCTGGGGTCGGTGTCCAGGTCAGTGTCTAGGTCAGTGTCTGGGGTCAGTGCCTGTGGCCAGTGTCTGGGGTCAGTGTCTGGGATCAGTGTCTGGGGTCAGTGTCTGGGGTCAGTGTCTGGGGTCAGTGTCTGGGTGTCTGGGGTCAGTGTCTGGGTCAGTGTCTGGGTCAGTGTCTGGGGTCAGTGTCTGTGGTCAGTTTCTCGGTCAGTGTCTGGGTCAGTGTCTGGGGTCAGTTTCGGGTCAGTGTCTGGCTTCAGTGTCGGGGTCAGTGTCTGGGTCAGTGTCTGGGGTCAGTGTCTGGGTCAGTGTCCAGGTCAGTGTATGGGTCAGTGTCTGGGGTCAGTGTTTGGGGTCAGTGCCCGAGTCAGTGTCTGGGTTCAGTGTCGGGGTCAGTGTCCGGGTCAGTGTCTGGGGTCAGTGTCTGGGGTCAGTGTCTGGGGTCAGTGTCCGGGTTAGTGTCTGGGGTCAGTGTCTGAGGTCAGTGCCCGAGTCAGTGTCTGGGGTCAATGTCCGGGGTCAGTGTCCGGGGTCAGTGTCTGGGGTCAGTGTCGGGGTTAGTGTCTGGGTCAGTGTCTGGGGTCAGTGTTTGGGGTCAGTGTCCAGGTCAGTGTATGGGTCAGTGTCTGGGGTCAGTGTTTGGGGCCAGTGTCCAGGTCAGTGTCTGGGTTCAGTGTCGGGGTCAGTGTCTGGGTCAGTGTCTGGGTCAGTTACTGGGGTCAGTTTCTCGGTCAGTGTCTGGGGTCACTGTCTGGGGTCAGTGTCTTGGTTCGGTGTCTGGGGTCAGTCTCTGGGGTCAGTCTCTGGGACAGTGTCCGGGGTCAGTGTCCGGGTCAGTGTCTGGGGTCAGTGTCTGGGGTCAGTGTCTGGGGTCAGTGTCCGGGTTAGTGTCTGGGGTCTGTGTCTGAGGTCAGTGCCCGAGTCAGTGTCTGGGGTCAGTGTCCGGGGTCAGTGTCCGGGGTCAGTGTCTGGGGTCAGTGTCCGGGGTCAGTGTCCGGGGTCAGTGTCTGGGGTCAGTGTCTGGGGTCAGTGTCCGGGGTCAGTGTCCGGGGTCAGTGTCTGGGGTCGGTGTCCAGGTCAGTGTCTAGGTCAGTGTCTGGGGTCAGTGTCTGTGGCCAGTGTCTGGGGTCAGTGTCTGGGATCAGTGTCTGGGGTCAGTGTCTGGGGTCAGTGTCTGGGGTCAGTGTCTGGGGTCAGTGTCCGGGTGTCTGGGGTCAGTGTCTGGGTCAGTGTCTGGGGTCAGTGTCTGGAGTCACTGTCTGGGGTCAGTGTCTTGGTTCGGTGTCTGGGGTCAGTGTCTGGGGTCAGTCTCTGGGGGTCAGTGTCCGGGTCAGTGTCTGGGGTCAGTGCCCGAGTCAGTGTCTGGGGTCAGTGTTTGGGGTCAGTGTCCGGGGTCAGTGTCTGGGGTCAGTGTCTGTGGCCAGTGTCTGGGGTCAGTGTCTGGGATCAGTGTCTGGGGTCAGTGTCTGGGGTCAGTGTCTGGGGTCAGTGTCCGGGTGTCTGGGGTCAGTGTCTGGGTCAGTCTCTGGGTCAGTGTCTGGGGTCAGTGTCTGGAGTCACTGTCTGGGGTCAGTGTCTGTGGTCAGTTTCTTGGTCAGTGTCTGGGTCAGTGTCTGGGGTCAGTTTCGGGTCAGTGTCTGGGGTCAGTGTTTGGGGTCAGTGTCTGGGGTCAGTGTCTGTGGTTAGTGCCTGAGTCAGTGTCTGGGGTCAGTGTCTGGGGTCAGTGTCCAGGTCAGTGTCTGGGGTCAGTGTCTGGGGTCAGTGTCTGGGGTCAGTGTCGGGGTTAGTGTCTGGGGTCAGTGTCTGGGGTCAGTGTCTGGGTCAGTGTCTGGGGTCAGTGTCCAGGTCAGTGTATGGGTCAGTGTCTGGGGTCAGTGTCTGGGGTCAGTGTTTGGGGTCAGTGTCCAGGTCAGTGTCTGGGGTCAGTGTCTGGGTTCTGTGTCGGGGTCAGTGTCTGGGTCAGTGTCTGGGGTCAGTTTCTCGGTCAGTGTCTGGGGTCACTGTCTTGGGTCAGTGTCTTGGTTCGGTGTCTGGGGTCAGTCTGTGGGGTCAGTCTCTCGGACAGTGTCCGGGGTCAGTGTCCGGGTCAGTGTCTGGTGTCAGTGTCTGGGGTCAGTGTCTGGGGTCAGTGTCCTGGTTAGTGTCTGGGGTCAGTGTCTGAGGTCAGTGCCCGAGTCAGTGTCCGGGGTCAGTGTCCAGGTCAGTGTCTGGGGTCAGTGTCTGGGGTCAGTGTCTGGGTCAGTGTCTGGGGTCAGTGTCTTGGATCAGTATCTGAGGTCAGTGTCTGGGGTCAGTGTCTGGGGTCAGTGTCTGGGGTCAGTGTCTTGGGTCAGTGTCTGGGGTCAGTGTCTGGGTCAGTGTCCGGGTCAGTGTCTGGGGTCAGTGTCTCGGGTCAGTGTCTGGGTCAGTGTCTGGGGTCAGTTTCTGGGGTCAGTGTCTGGAGTCAGTGTCTGGGGTCAGTGTCTGGGGTTAGTGTCCAGGCGTCTGGGGTCAGTGTCTGGGTCAGTGTCTGGGTCAGTGTCTGGGGTCAGTTTCTGGGGTCAGTGTCTGGAGTCAGTGTCTGGGGTCAGTGTCTGGGGTCAGTTTCTCGGTCAGTGTCTGGGTCAGTGTCTGGGTCAGTGTCTGGGGTCAGTTTCGGGTCATTGTCTGGGGTCAGTGTCTGGGGTCAGTGTCTGGGGTCAGTGTCTGGGGTCAATGTCTGGGTACAGTGTCTGGGGTCAGTGTCTGGTGTCAGTGTCTGGGGTCAGTGTCCGGGGTCAATGTCTGGGTTCAGTGTCGGTGTCAATGTCTGGGGTCAGTGTCTGGGGTCAGTGTCTGGGGTCAGTGTCTGGGGTCAGTGTCTGCGGTTAGTGTCTGGGTCAGTGTCTGATTCAGTGTCTGGGTCAGTGTCATGTCAGTGTCTGGGGTCAGTGTCTGGGGTCAGTGTCTGGGATCAGTGTCTGAGGTTAGTGTCTGGGGTCAGTGTCTGGGGTCAGTGTCTGGGATCAGTGTCTGAGGTTAGTGTCTGGGGTCAGTGTCTGGGGTCAGTGTCTGGGTCAGTGTCCGGGTTAGTGTCTGGGGTCAGTGTCCGGCTCAGTGTCTGGGGTCAGTGTCTGGGATCAGTGTCTGAGGTTAGTGTCTGGGGTCTGTGTCCAGGTCAGTGTCTGGGGTCAGTGTCTGGGTCAGTGTCCGGGTCAGTGTCTGGGGTTAGTGTCTGGGATCAGTGTCTGGGGTCAGTGTCTGGGGTCAGTGTCTGGGTTCAGTTTTGTGGTCAGTGTCCAGGTGTCTGGGGTCAGTGTCTGAGGTCAGTGTCTGGGGTCAGTGTCCGGGTCAGTGTCTGGGGTCAGTGTCCAGGTCAGTGTTTGGGGTCAGTGTCTGGGTTCAGTGTCTGGGTTCAGTGTCGGGGTCAGTGTCCGGGAGTCTGGGGTCAGTGTCTGGGGTCAGTGTCCGGGGTCAATGTCTGGGTACAGTGTCTGGGTTCAGTGTCAGGGGTCAGTGTCTGGGGTCAGTGTCGGGGTTAGTGTCCGGGTGTGTGGGGTCAGTGTCTGGGGTCTGTGTTCTGAGTCAGTGTCTGGGGTCAGTTTCTGGGGTCAGTGTCTGGGTCAGTGTCTGGGGTCAGTGTTTGGGGTCAGTGTCCAGGTCAGTGTATGGGTCAGTGTCTGGGGTCAGTGTTTGGGGTCAGTGTCCAGGTCAGTGTCTGGGGTCAGTGTCTGGGTTCAGTGTCGGGGTCAGTGTCTGGGTCAGTGTCTGGGTCAGTGTCTGGGGTCAGTTTCCCGGTCAGTGTCTGGGGTCACTGTCTGGGGTCAGTGTCTTGGTTAGTGTCTGGGTCAGTGTCTGGGTCAGTGTCTGGGGTCAGTTTCGGGTCAGTGTCTGGGGTCAGTGTCTGGGGTCAGTGTCTGGGGTCAGTGTCTGTGGTTAGTGCCTGAGTCAGTGTCTGGGGTCAGTGTCCAGGTCAGTGTCTGGGGTCAGTGTCTGGGGTCAGTGTCTGGGGTCAGTGTCGGGGTTAGTGTCCGGGTGTGTGGGGTCAGTGTCTGGGGTCAGTATTCTGAGTCAGTGTCTGGGGTCAGTTTCTGGAGTCAGTGTCTGGGTCAGTGTCTGGGGTCAGTGTTTGGGGTCAGTGTCCAGGTCAGTGTATGGGTCAGTGTCTGGGGTCAGTGTTTGGGGTCAGTGTCCAGGTCAGTGTCTGGGGTCAGTGTCTGGGGTCAGTGTCTGGGGTCAGTGTCGGGGTTAGTGTCCGGGTGTGTGGGGTCAGTGTCTGGGGTCAGTGTTCTGAGTCAGTGTCTGGGGTCAGTTTCTGGGGTCAGTGTCTGGGTCAGTGTCTGGGGACAGTGTTTGGGGTCAGTGTCCAGGTCAGTGTATGGGTCAGTGTCTAGGGTCAGTGTTTGGGGTCAGTGTCCAGGTCAGTGTCTGGGGTCAGTGTCTGGGTTCAGTGTCGGGGTCAGTGTCTGGGTCAGTGTCTGGGTCAGTGTCTGGGGTCAGTTTCTCGGTCAGTGTCTGGGGTCACTGTCGGGGGTCAGTGTCTTGGTTCGGTGTCTGGGGTCAGTCTCTGGGGTCAGTCTCTGGGACAGTGTCCGGGCTCAGTGTCTGGGGTCAGTGTCTGGGGTCAGTGTCTGGGTCAGTGTCTGGGGTCAGTGTCTGGGGTCAGTTTCTCGGTCAGTGTCTGGGGTCACTGTCTGCGGTCAGTGTCTTGGTTCGGTCTCTGGGGTCAGTCTCTGGGGTCAGTCTCTGGGACAGTGTCCGGGGTCAGTGTCTGGGGTCAGTGTCTGGGGTCAGTGTCTGGGGTCAGTGTCTGGGGTCAGTCTCTGGGACAGTGTCCGGGGTCAGTGTCTGGGGTCAGTGTCTGGGGTCAGTGTCTGGGGTCAGTGTCCGGGTTAGTGTCTGGGTCAGTGTCTGGGTCAGTGTCTGGGGTCAGTTTCGGGTCAGTGTCTGGGGTCAGTGTCTGGGGTCAGTGTCTGGGGTCAGTGTCTGTGGTTAGTGCCTGAGTCAGTGTCTGGGGTCAGTGTCTGGGGTCAGTGTCCAGGTCAGTGTCTGGGGTCAGTGTCTGGGGTCAGTGTCTGGGGTCAGTGTCTGGGGTCAGTGTCCGGGTTAGTGTCTGGGTCAGTGTCTGGGTCAGTGTCTGGGGTCAGTTTCGGGTCAGTGTCTGGGGTCAGTGTCTGGGGTCAGTGTCTGGGTTCAGTGTCTGTGGTTAGTGCCTGAGTCAGTGTCTGGGGTCAGTGTCTGGGGTCAGTGTCGGGGTTAGTGTCCGGGAGTGTGGGGTCAGTGTCTGGGGTCAGTGTTCTGAGTCAGTGTCTGGGGTCAGTTTCTGGGGTCAGTGTCTGGGTCAGTGTCTGGGGTCAGTGTTTGGGGTCAGTGTCCAGGTCAGTGTATGGGTCAGTGTCTGGGGTCAGTGTTTGGGGTCAGTGTCCAGGTCAGTGTCTGGGGTCAGTGTCTGGGGTCAGTGTCTGGGGTCAGTGTCGGGGTTAGTGTCCGGGTGTGTGTGGTCAGTGTCGGGGGTCAGTGTTCTGAGTCAGTGTCGGGGGTCAGTTTCTGAGGTCAGTGTCTGGGTCAGTGTCTGGGGTCAGTGTCTAGGGTCAGTGTTTGGGGTCAGTGTCCAGGTCAGTGTCTGGGGTCAGTGTCTGGGTTCAGTGTCGGGGTCAGTGTCTGGGTCAGTGTCTGGGTCAGTGTCTGGGGTTAGTTTCTCGGTCAGTGTCTGGGGTCACTGTCGGGGGTCAGTGTCTTGGTTCGGTGTCTGGGGTCAGTCTCTGGGGTCAGTCTCTGGGACAGTGTCCGGGCTCAGTGTCTGGGGTCAGTGTCTGGGGTCAGTGTCTGGGTCAGTGTCTGGGGTCAGTGTCTGGGGTCAGTTTCTCGGTCAGTGTCTGGGGTCACTGTCTGCGGTCAGTGTCTTGGTTCGGTGTCTGGGGTCAGTCTCTGGGGTCAGTCTCTGGGACAGTGTCTGGGGTCAGTGTCTGGGGTCAGTGTCTGGGGTCAGTGTCTGGGGTCAGTGTCTGGGGTCAGTGTCCGGGTTAGTGTCTGGGTCAGTGTCTGGGTCAGTGTCTGGGGTCAGTTTCGGGTCAGTGTCTGGGGTCAGTGTCTGGGGTCAGTGTCTGTGGTTAGTGCCTGAGTCAGTGTCTGGGGTCAGTGTCTGGGGTCAGTGTCCAGGTCAGTGTCTGGGGTCAGTGTCTGGGGTCAGTGTCTGGGGTCAGTGTCTGGGGTCAGTGTCCGGGTTAGTGTCTGGGTCAGTGTCTGGGTCAGTGTCTGGGGTCAGTTTCGGGTCAGTGTCTGGGGTCAGTGTCTGGGGTCAGTGTCTGGGTTCAGTGTCTGTGGTTAGTGCCTGAGTCAGTGTCTGGGGTCAGTGTCTGGGGTCAGTGTCGGGGTTAGTGTCCAGGTGTCTGGGGTCAGTGTCTGGGGTCAGTGTTCTGAGTCAGTGTCTGGGGTCAGTTTCTGGGGTCAGTGTCTGGGTCAGTGTCTGGGGTCAGTGTTTGGGGTCAGTGTCCAGGTCAGTGTATGGGTCAGTGTCTGGGGTCAGTGTTTGGGGTCAGTGTCCAGGTCAGTGTCTGGGGTCAGTGTCTGGGGTCAGTGTCTGGGGTCAGTGTCGGGGTTAGTGTCCGGGTGTGTGGGGTCAGTGTCTGGGGTCAGAGTTCTGAGTCAGTGTCTGGGGTCAGTTTCTGGGGTCAGTGTCTGGGTCAGTGTCTGGGGTCAGTGTTTGGGGTCAGTGTCCAGGTCAGTGTATGGGTCAGTGTCTGGGGTCAGTGTCTGAGTCAGTGTCTGGGGTCAGTGTCTGGGGTCAGTTTCTCGGTCAGTGTCTGGGGTCACTGTCTGCAGTCAGTGTCTGGGGTCAGTTTCTCGGTCAGTGTCTGGGGTCACTGTCTGCGGTCAGTGTCTTGGTTCGGTGTCTGGGGTCAGTGTCTGGGGTCAGTCTCTGGGACAGTGTCCGGGGTCAGTGTCTGGGGTCAGTGTATGGGGTCAGTGTCTGAGTCAGTGTCTGGGGTCAGTGTCTGGGGTCAGTCTCTGGGGTCAGTCTCTGGGACAGTGTCCGGGGTCAGTGTCTGGGGTCAGTGTCTGGGGTCAGTGTCTGGGGTCAGTGTCTGGGGTCAGTCTCTGGGGTCAGTCTCTGGGACAGTGTCCGGGGTCAGTGTCTGGGGTCAGTGTCTGGGGTCAGTGTCTGGGGTCAGTGTCTGGGGTCAGTGTCCGGGTTAGTGTCTGGGTCAGTTTCGGGTCAGTGTCTGGGGTCAGTGTCTGGGGTCAGTGTCTGGGGTCAGTGTCTGTGGTTAGTGCCTGAGTCAGTGTCTGGGGTCAGTGTCTGGGGTCAGTGTCCAGGTCAGTGTCTGGGGTCAGTGTCTTGGGTCAGTGTCTGGGGTCAGTGTCGGGGTTAGTGTCCGGGAGTGTGGGGTCAGTGTCTGGGGTCAGTGTTCTGAGTCAGTGTCTGGGGTCAGTTTCTCGGTCAGTGTCTGGGGTCACTGTCTGCGGTCAGTGTCTTGGTTCGGTGTCTGGGGTCAGTCTCTGGGGTCAGTCTCTGGGACAGTGTCCGGGGTCAGTGTCTGGGGTCAGTGTCTGGGGTCAGTGTCTGGGGTCAGTGTCTGGGTTCACTCTCTGGGGTCAGTCTCTGGGACAGTGTCCGGGGTCAGTGTCTGGGGTCAGTGTCTGGGGTCAGTGTCTGGGGTCAGTGTCCGGGTTAGTGTCTGGGTCAGTTTCGGGTCAGTGTCTGGGGTCAGTGTCTGGGGTCAGTGTCTGGGGTCAGTGTCTGTGGTTAGTGCCTGAGTCAGTGTCTGGGGTCAGTGTCTGGGGTCAGTGTCCAGGTCAGTGTCTGGGGTCAGTGTCTTGGGTCAGTGTCTGGGGTCAGTGTCGGGGTTAGTGTCCGGGAGTGTGGGGTCAGTGTCTGGGGTCAGTGTTCTGAGTCAGTGTCTGGGGTCAGTGTCTGGGGTCAGTGTCTGGAGTCAGTGTCTGGGGTCAGTGTCTGGGGTCAGTGTCTGGGCCAATGTCTGGGGTCAGTGTCTGGAGTCAGTGTCTGGGTCAGTGTCTGGGTCAGTGTCTGGGTCAGTGTCTGGGGTCAGTGTCTGGGTCAGTGTCTGGGTCAGCGTCTGGGTCAGTGTCTGGGGTCAGTGTCTGGGGTCAGTTTCTGGGGTCAGTGTCTGGGACAGTCTCTGGGTCAGTGTCGGGGGTCAGTGTCTTGGAAAGTGCTTGGGGTCGGTTTCCGGGTCAGTGTCTGGGTCAATGTCTGGCGTCAGTGTCTGGGGTCAGTGTCTGGGTCAGTGTCTGGGATCTGTGTCCAGGTCAGTGTCTGGGGTCAGTGTCCGGGGTCAGTGTCTTGGGTCGGTGTCTGGGGTCAGTGTCTGGGGTCAGTGTCTGGGGTCAGTGTCTAGGTCAGTGTCCAGGTGTCTGGGGTCAGTGTCTGGGGTCAGTGTCGGGGTCAGTGTCCGGGTGTCTGGGGTCAGTGTTGGGGTCAGTGTCCGGGTGTCTGGGGTCAGTGTCCAGGGTCAATGTCTGGGTTCAGTGTCTGGAGTCAGTGTCGGGGTCAGTGTCTGGGGTCAGTGTCCAGGTCAGTGCCTGGGGTCAGTGTCTGGGTCAGTGTCTGGGGTCAGTGTCGGGATCAGTGTGTTGGTCAGTGTCTGGGGTCAGTGTCTGGGGTCAGTGTCTGGGGTCAGTGCCTTGGAAAGTGCTTGGGGTCGGTGTCCGGGTCAGTCTCTGGATCAGTGCCTGGGGTCAGTGTCTTGGGTCAGTGTGCGGGGTCAGTGTCTGGGGTCAGCGTCCGGGGTCAGTGTCCGGGGTCAGTGTCTGGGATCAGTGTCCGGGTCAGCGTCTGGGGTCAGTGTCTGGGGTCAGTGTCTGGGTCAGTGTCTGGGGTCCGTGTCTGGGGTCAGTGTCTGGGTCAGTGTCTGGGGTCAGTGTCTGAGGTCAGTGTCTGGGTCAGTGTCTGGGGTCAGTGTCTGGGTCAGTGTCTGGGGTCAGTGTCTGAGGTCAGTGTCTGGGTCAGTGTCTGGGGTCAGTGTCTGGGGTTAGTGTCTGGGTCAGTGTCTGGGGTCAGTGTCTGGGATCAGTGTCCGGGTCAGCGTCTGGGGTCAGTGTCTGGGGTCAGTGTCTGTATCAGTGTCCGGGGTCAGTGTCTGGGGTCAGTGTCTGGGGTCAGTGTCTGGGGTCAGTGTCCAGGTCAGTGCCTGGGGTCAGTGTCTGGGGTCAGTGTCTGGGGTCAGTGTCTGGGGTCAGTGTCTGGGGTTAGTGTCTGGGTCAGTGTCTGGGGTCAGTGTCTGGGATCAGTGTCCGGGTCAGCGTCTGGGGTCAGTGTCTGGGGTCAGTGTCTGTATCAGTGTCCGGGGTCAGTGTCTGGGGTCAGTGTCTGGGTCAGTGTCTGGGGTCAGTGTCTGGGTCAGTGTCTGGGTCAGTGTCTGGGGTCAGTGTGGTGTTGGTGGGGGCAGATGTCACTGAGCCTGGTGATGTCAGCGATGATGTGAGGGGCGGAAGTGATGTCACGTGTGGTGCGTGAGGAATTGTGAGGGGCGGAAGTGACATCATCGATCACTCCCCACATACGTTCGAGACACCACCCACGCCCTCCACCTCCTCCATAACCTTCGTTTCTCCGGGCCCCCAATCTTCACCATGGATATCCAATCCCTCTACACCTCCATCCGCCATGACCAGGGCCTCCAAGCCCTCCGTTTTTTCCTCTCCAGACGTCCCCAACAGTACCCTTCCACCAACACTCTCATTCGTTTGGCCGAACTGGTCCTCACCCTTAACAATTTCTCCTTTGAATCCTCCCACTTCCTCCAGACCAAAGGGGTAGCCATGGGCACACGTATGGGCCCCAGCTATGCCTGTCTCTTTGTTGGCTACGTAGAGCAGTTGATCTTCCGTAATTACACCGGCACCACTCCCCACCTCTTCCTCCGCTACATTGATGACTGCATTGGCGCCACCTCGTGCTCCCGCGAGGAGGTTGAGCAATTCATCAACTTCACCAACACATTCCACCCTGACCTTAAATTTACCTGGACCATCTCTGACACCTCCCTCCCCTTCCTGGACCTCTCCATCTCCATCAATGACGACCGACTTGACACTGACATTTTTTACAAACCCACCAACTCCCACAGCTACCTGGATTACACCTCTTCCCACCCTACCTCCTGCAAAAATGCCATCCCGTATTCCCAATTCCTCCGCCTCCGCCGGATCAGGTCCCAGGAGGACCAGTTCCACCACAGAACACACCAGGTGGCCTCCTTCTTTACAGACCGCAATTTCCCTTCCCACGTGGTTAAAGATGCCCTCCAACGCATCTCGTCTACATCCCGCACCTCCGCCCTCAGACCCCACCCCTCCAACGGTAACAAGGACAGAACGCCCCTGGTGCTCACCTTCCACCCTACAAACCTTCGCATCAACCAAATCATCCACCGACATTTCCACCACCTCCAAACAGACCCCACCACCAGGGATATATTTCCATTTCCATCCCCACCCCTTTCCGCCTTCCGCAAAGACCGTTCCCTCCGTGACTACCTGGTCAGGTCCACACCCCCCTACGACCCACCCTCCCATTCTGGCACTTTCCCCTGCCACTGCAGGAACTGTAAAACCTGCGCCCACACCTCCTCCCTCACCTCTATCCAAAGCCCCAAAGGAGCCTTCCACATCCATCAAAGTTTCACCTGCACATCCACTAATATCATTTATTGTATCCGTTGCTCCCAATGCGGTCTCCTCTACATTGGGGAGACTGGGCGCCTCCGAGCAGAACGCTTTAGGGAACATCTCCGAGACACCCGCACCAATCAACCAAACCGCCCCGTGGCCCAACATTTCAACTCCCCCTCCCACTCTGCCGAGGACATGGAGGTCCTGGGTCTCCTTCACCGCCGCTCCCTCACCACCAGACGCCTGGAGGAAGAACGCCTCATCTTCTGCCTCGGAACACTTCAACCCCAGGGCATCAATGTGGACTTCAACAGCTTCCTCATTTCCCCTTCTCCCACCTCACCCTAGTTCTAAACTTCCAGCTCAGTAACTGTCCCCATGACTTGTCCTACCCACCTATCTCCCTTCTGACCTATCCACTCCCCCCTTCCCCCTGACCTATCACCTCCATCTCCACCGCCATTCACCCATTGTACTCTTTGCTACCTTCCCCTACCCTCCTCCCTGACCTGTCACCTTTACCCCCACCTCCATCCACCTATTACACTCTCAGCTACCTTCTCCCCAGCCTCCCCCCCCCCCCCCCACCATTTATCTCTCCATCCTGGAGGCTTCCTGCCTTCATTCCTGATGAAGGGCTTTTTCCCGAAACGTCCGTTCTCCTGCCCCTTGGATGGTGCCCTGACTGATCACAGAGCCTCAAACTATCCTGACGGACCCTGTCTCTGTGCATTAGGGACAGGCAAAGACTCTTGCACCCACTGTATTTGTACTGATGAGCTAAACCAGGCTCTGAGTATCATTGTCCTTGCCCTGAGGTCAGTGAGCTTCTCGGGGAGGGCCACAGGATGTTGATGGCTTCTATGGAAAAGAAAGAAGATGAAATCACGGGAAGGGTTAAAGCCTGAAGACCACCCGGGAATCTGTGTTCTGTGGAAGGCAGGATGGGATAACCATGGTGGAATAGAGTCATCGAGATGTACAGCACGGAAACAGACCCTTCAGTCCAATCCGTATCCCAACCCAATCTAGTCCCACCTGCCAGCACCCGGCCCATATCCCTCCAAACCCTTCCTATTCATATACCCATCCAAATGCCTCTTAAATACTGTAATTGTACCAGCCTCCACCACATCCTCTGGCAGCTCATTCCATACACGTACCACCCTCTGCGTGAAGAAGTTGCCCCTAGGTCTCTTTTATATCTTTCCCCTCTCACCCTAAACCTATACCCTCTAGTTCTGGACTCCCCCACCCCAGGGAAAAGACTTTGTCTATTTATCCTATCCAGGCCCCTCATAATTTTGTAAACCTCTATAAGGTCACCCCTCAGCCTCCGACGTTACAGGGAAAACAGCCCCAGCCTGTTCAGCCTCTCCCTGTAGCTCAGATTCTCCAACCCTGGCAACATCCTTGTAAATCTTTTCTGAACCCTTTCAAGTTTCACAACATCTTTCCGATAGGAAGGAGACCAGAATTGCACACAATATTCCAACAGTGGCCTAACCAATGTCCTGTACAGCTGCAACATGACCTCCCAACTCCTGTACTCAATACTCTGACCAATAAAGGAAGGCATACCAAACACCTCCTTCACTATCCTATCTACCTGTGACTCCACTTTCAAGGAGCTATGAACCTGCACTCCAAGGTCTCTTTGTTCAGCAACACTCCCTAGGACCTTACCATTAAGTGTATAAGTCCTGCTAAGATTTGCTTTCCCAAAATGCAGCACCTCACATTTATCTGAATTAAACTCCATCTGCCACTTCTCAGCCCATTGGCCCATCTGGTCCAGATCCTGTTGTAATCTGAGGTAACCCTCTTCGCTGTCCACTACACCTCCAATATTGGTGTCATCTGCAAACTTACTAACTGTACCTCTTATGCTCACATCCAAATCATTTATGTAAATGACAAAAAGTAGAGGACCCAGCACCGATCCTTGTGGCACTCCACTGGTCACAGGCCTCCAGTCTGAAAAACAACCCTCCACCACCACCCTCTGTCTTCTACCTTTGAGCCAGGTCTGTATCCAAATGGCTAGTTCTCCCTGTATTCCATGAGATCTAACCTTGCTAACCAGTCTCCCATGGGGAACCTTGTCGAAAGCCTTACTGAAGTCCATATAGATCACATCTACTGCTCTGCCCTCATCAATCTTCTTTGTTACTTCTTCAAAAAACTCAATCAAGTTTGTGAGACATGATTTCCCACCCACAAAGCCATGTTGACAATCCCGAATCAGTCCTTGCCTTTCCAAATACATGTACATCCTGTCCCTCAGGATTCCCTCCAACAACTTGCCCACCACCGAGGTCAGGCTCACTGGTCTATAGTTCCCTGGCTTGTCTTTACCACCCTTCTTAAACAGTGGCACCACGTTTGCCAACCTCCAGTCTTCCGGCACCTCACCTGTGACTATCGATGATACAAATATCTCAGCAAGAGGCCCAGCAATCACTTCTCTAGCTTCCCACAGAGTTCTCGGGTACACCTGATCAGGTCCTGGGGATTTATCCACCTTTAACCATTTCAAGACATCCAGCACTTCCTCCTCTGTAATCTGGACATTTTGCAAGATGTCACCATCTATTTCCCTACAGTCTATATCTTCCATATCCTTTTCCACAGTAAATACTGATGCAAAATATTCATTTAGTATCTTCCCCATTTTCTGTGGCTCCACACAAAGGCTGCCTTTCTGATCTTTGAGGGGCCCTATTCTCTCCCTAGTTACCCTTTTGTCCTTAATATATTTGTAAAAACCCTTTGGATTCTCCTTAATTCTATTTGCCAAATCTATCTCATGTCCCCTTTTTGCCCTCTTGATTTCTCTCTTAAGTATATTCCTACTGCCTTTATACTCTTCTAAGGATTCACTCGATCTATCCTGTCTATACCTGACATATGCTTCCTCACTATCTCCCTGGGTCCCCCCCACCTTACTAGTTTAAATCCTCCCGAGCAGTTCCAGCAAATTTCCCTGCCAGTATATTAGTCCCCTTCCAATTGAGGTGCAATCCGTCCTTCTTGTACAGGTCACTTCTACCCCAAAGGAGATTCCAATGATCCAAAAATGTGAATCCTTCTCCCATACACCAGCTCCTCAGACATGTATTAATCTGCCCTATCCTCCTATTCCTGTCCTCACTAGTTTGTAGCACTGGGAGTAATCCAGATATTACTACTCTCGAGGACCTCCTTTTTAAATTCCTGCCTCACTCTCTGTAATTACCCATCAGAATCTCAACCTTTTCCCTTCCTATATCATTGGTTCCAATGTGGACAATGACCTCTTGCTGGCCCCTCTCCCCTGTGAGAACATTCTGCACCCTCTCTGAGACATCTTGCTCCTGGCACCAGGGAAACAACACACCATTCTGCTTTTTCGCTGCTGGCCACAGAAACATCTGTCTGTACCTCGGACTAGAGAGTCCTCTAATTGATCTCTTGGAAGCTGACGTACCCCTCGTTACATTACAGCCAGTCTCAATACCAGAAACTTGGCTGTTCGTGCTACGTTTCCCTGAGAATCCATCACCCCCTACATTTTCCAAAACAGCATATCTGTTTGAAATAGGTACATCCACAAAAGACCCCTGCCCTAGGTGCCTACCTCTCTTACCCTTCCTGGAGTTAACCCATCTATGTGACTGTATCTGAGACTTCCCCCCTTCCTATAACTGCCATCCATCACATACTGTTACTGCTGCAAATTCCTCATCGCTCTATCTGTCTCTCCAACCGATCCACTCGATCTGATAAGATTCGCATCCAACAGCATTTATGGCAGATATAATCCGCAGTAACCCTTAAACTCTCTTTAAACTCTCACATCTGACAAGAAGTATGTATCACTGCAAAGGGCATTTTTGCTCCTTCACAATCTACAGACCCAGAAAATAACACCGTCTTATTCCTCTCCAAAACAATGGTCTTACACCAAGTGACAGAGTAAGGTTAAGGCTGAAAGGTCACTGTGATGAGATGAGATAACACAAGTAATAAAGCAGGTTTCACGGTTAAGTGTTATTCTGACAGGATTGGGACAATAAATATTTGGGACATGACATTAAAATATCTAATTAATAGTTAGTAGAGTCAGCTTGAGACAGGAGACTATTGTAACAGATGGAATAGCTAAATATGACAGGTTAGTCTCAGATGGAAGATCACTGTAGCAGAGTTAGTGATAAATATCTAACCGTGACATTAGAATAACATTAAGTAGAATGTACGACTAAAGAGATCATGGGAACTAACATCACTGGCTTATTGTGTAGCTACAGTGAGGTACTTTGATTAATAAACCAAAAGAGAAAATGTTGGAAAATCTCAGCAGGTCTGGCAGCATCTGGAAGGAGAGAACAGAGCTGACGTTTCGAGTCTAACTGACCCTTTGTCAAAGATTTGATAAAGAGACAATTAGACTCGAAACGTCAGCTCTTTTCTCTCCTTCCAGATGCTGCCAGACCTGCTGAGATTTTCCAGCATTTTCTCTTTTGGTTTTAGATTCCAGCATCCGCAGTAATTTGCTTTTATCCTTTGATTAATATAGTTGGACACAATGATAAGCTAACAGAAACATGATAAAAAAAAGGTATGAAAATCGACAGTCCCTGAGGTTCAGGGGCTTTCGAGAATCTGTTTTCTCAGTGTCACGGTTTATTGTTTGTAAATAAAAGACCTATTTCTTGAAGATCTCTTGGCGTCTCCTGGGCATTCTCTATATTTTCTCCACTACACTGCCAGAGGGAAAATGGTTCTCTCACGTCCCTCTGACCCTTCTGCATTAAGCCAAGCTCTCCACTGGGGAGACTGGTCCCTCCAAGCCTCTCACTATTCTAAACAGGGTTCAGCCTCCTGTGTTTTAGTGAAAACAGCCCTTGCCTATCTCATCTCTCCTTATTGTGGCCATGGACGGCACGGTGACACAGTGGTTAACACTGCTGCCTCACAGCGTCAGAGACCCGGGTTCAATTCCCACCTCAGGCGACTGACTGTGTGGAGTTTGCACATTCTCCCTGTGTCTGCGTGGGTTTCCTCCGGGTGCTCCGGTTTCCTCCCACAGTCTAAAGATGTGCAGGTCAGGTGAATTGGCCATGCTAAATTGCCCGTCGTGTTCAGGGATGTGTAGGTTAGCCTGAGGGGGTGCACGGTTACAGGGAAAAGTAGGTGGGTCTGGGATTGATACTCTTTAGAGAGTGGCTATGGTCAAAGGGTTTGCTTTCACACTGTAGAGACTATCCCCCTGACCAACCAGTCTCCACTACAATCCCCAATCCAGGAATAAATGGCTTTCTTCTGTCTTTCTGTGTTCCATGGTGTATGAGACACTGAGGTGATGTGTCCAGTCCTGTGGGAAGGAGAAGTTTCAGCAATGATCATCTGGGAAAGCTCAGGGTCAGTCTAAACCCATTGGCCAGTGTGGTCATTGATAGGGAGGAGGATGGGGAAGAAGGGAAGTCAATCCAGGCCAGTGTGAGGTTCAGCATTTGGAAAGGGATTTCCAAGCACTAAGAGAAGCTGGAGAGAATTCAGGAAGTGAGGGACTTTGGAGTGTGGGGGTGTCAGGAGTAGATTCGGTGGATGCTCGGTGAGGTATTGAACTGAAGAGCAGGGAGGTAAACAGCTGTTCAGAACACGAGAGGGTTTGGATGGTTATGGACACTTGCTCCTGGATGGATATCACTGCTGGGGAGAGAGAGAGAGAGAGAGTACAGACACGAGGGACAACATTGTTTCAGGGGCTTTATGATTAGATTAGATTAGATTACCTACAGTGTGGAAACAGGCCCTTCGGCCCAACAAGGCCACACCGCCCCGCCGAAGAGCAACCCACCCATACCCCTACATTTACCCCTTACCTAACACTACGGGCAATTTAGCATGGCCAATTCACCTGACCTGCACATCTTTGGACTGTGGGAGGAAACCGGAGCACCCGGAGGAAACCCACGCAGACACGGGGAGAACGTGCAAACTCCACACAGTCAGTCGCCTGAGGCGGGAATTGAACCCGGGTCTCTCACGCTGTGAGGCAGCAGTGCTAACCACTATGTGGATAAAGGGCGTTGGGGGGGTCAAGGGAATGGTGGGTGTTGATTGGTCAGGGGGGTAGTGGGTGTTGATTGGTCAGGGGGAGGGTAGGTGTTGATTGGTCAGAGGGATGGTGGGTGTTGATTGGTCAGAGGGAGGGTAGGTGTTGATTGGTCAGAGGGAGGGTAGGTGTTGATTGGTCAGGCGAAGGGTGGGTGTTGATTGGTCGGGGGAGGGTGGGTGGTGATTGGTCAGGGGGAGGGAGGGTGTTGATTGGTCAGGGGGATAGTGGGTGTTGATTGGTCAGGGGGAGGGTAGGTGTTGATTGGTTGGGGGAGGGTAGGTGTTGATTGGTCAGAGGGATGGTGGGTGTTGATTGGTCAGAGGGAGGGTAGGTGTTGATTGGTCAGGCGAAGGGTGGGTGTTGATTGGTCGGGGGAGGGTGGGTGGTGATTGGTCAGGGGGAGGGAGGGTGTTGATTGGTCAGGGGGATAGTGGGTGTTGATTGGTCAGAGGGAGGGTCGGTGTTGATTGGTCAGGCAAAGGGTGGGTGTTGATTGGTCAGGGGGAGGGTGGGTGGTGATTGGTCAGGGGGAGGGAGGGTGTTGATTGGTCAGGGGGAAGGTGGGTGTTGATTGGTCAGGGGGAGGGTGGGTGTTGATTGGTCAGAGGGATGGTGGGCGTTGATTGGTCAGGGGGAAGGTTGGTGTTGATTGGTCAGAGGGAGGGTGGGTGTTGATTGGTCAGAGGGAGGGTGGGCGTTGATTGGTCGGGGGAAGGTGGGTGTTGATTGGTCAGAGGGATGGTGGGCGTTGATTGGTCAGGGGGAAGGTTGGTGTTGATTGGTCAGAGGGAGGGTGGGTGTTGATTGGTCAGGGGGATGGTGGGTGTTGATTGGTCAGGGGGATAGTGGGTGTTGATTGGTCAGGGGGAGGGTGGGTGTTGATTGGTCAGGGGAAGGGTGGGTGTTGATTGGTCAGAGCGAGGGTGGGTGTTGATTGGTCAGGGGGAGGGTGGGTGTTGATTGGTTAGGGGGATAGTGGGTGTTGATTGGTCAGGGGGAGGGTGGGTGTTGATTGGTCAGGGGAAGGGTGGGTGTTGATTGGTCAGGGGGAGGGTGGCTGTTGATTGGTCAGGGGGAGGGTGGGTGTTGATTGGTCAGGGGGAGAGTGGGTGTTGATTGGTCAGGGGGAGGGTGGGTGTTGATTGGTCAGGGGAGGGTGGGTGTTGATTGGTCAGAGGGAGGGTGGGTGTTGAATGGTCAGGGGAAGGGTGGGTGTTGATTGGTCAGGGGAGAGTGGGTGTTTATTGGTCAGGGGGAGGGTGGGTGTTGATTGGTCAGGGGGAGGGTGGGTGTTGATTGGTCAGAGGGAGGGTGGGTGTTGATTGGTCAGAGGGAGTGTGGGTTTGATTGGTCAGGGGGATGGTGGGTGTTGATTGGTCAGGGAAAGGGTGGGTGTTGATTGGTCAGGGGGAAGGTGGGTGTTGATTGGTCAGAGGGAGGGTGGGTGTTGATTGGTCAGGGGGAGGGTGGGTGTTGATTGGTCAGAGGGAGGGTGGGAGTTGATTGGTCAGAGGGAGGGTGGGTGTTGATTGGTCAGAGGGATGGTGGGTGTTGATTGGTCAGGGGGAGGGTGTGTGTTGATTGGTCAGGGGAAGGGTGGGTGTTGATTGGTCAGGGGGAGGGTGGGTGTTGATTGGTCAGGGGGATAGTGGGTGTTGATTGGTCAGGGGGAGGGTGGGTGTTGATTGGTCAGGGGGAGGGTGGGTGTTGATTGGTCAGAGGGAGTGTGGGTGTTGATTGGTCAGGGGGAGGGTGGGTGTTGATTGGTCAGGGGGATAGTGGTTGTTGATTGGTCAGGGGGAAGGTGGGTGTTGATTGGTCAGAGGGATGGTGGGTGTTGATTGGTCAGGGGGAGGTTGTGTGTTGATTGGTCAGAGGGATGGTGGGTGTTGATTGGTCAGGGGGAGGGTGGGTGTTGATTGGTCAGGGGGAGGGTGGGTGTTGACTGGTCAGGGGGATAGTGGGTGTTGATTGGTCAGGGGGAGGGTGGGTGTTGATTGGTCAGGGGGAGGGTGGCTGTTGATTGGTCAGGGGGAGGGTGGGTGTTGATTGGTCAGGGGGAGGGTGGGTGTTGATTGGTCAGGGGGAGGGTGGGTGTTGATTGGTCAGGGGGAGGGTGGGTGTTGAAGTACAGAATGAATTCCTGGTTGGAATCTCCCATTTCCTGATCCCTCCGTTGATGTACCTGATCCGAAGATGCCTCCGATAGATGCTTCGGTTGCATTGATGTAGCCCAGACTGCGACACACGACATGAGCATCAGCGATATCCCAGTTATCGTCACAGACTGTACCCCATTCCCCATTGTAATAAATCTCCACCCGACCCTCACTGGGTAATCGCCCACCAGTCAGACGCAGCTCTCCATAATCCACACCTAGGGGAAGAAAGACAACAGTCAGATCCCAGGGCACCACATCCCAGGGCACCAGATCCCAGGGCGCCAGATCCCAGGGCACCAGATCCCAGGGCACCAAATCCCAGGGCACCACACCCCAGGGCACCACATCCCATGGCACCAGATCCCAGGGCGCCAGATCCCAGGGCACCAAATCCCAGGGCACCAAATCCCAGGACACCACACCCCAGGGCACCACACCCCAGGGCACCACATCCCATGGCACCACATCCCAGGGCACCACATCCCATGGCACCAGATCCCAGGGCACCAAATCCCATGGCACCAGATCCCATGGCACCAGATCCCAGGGCACCAAATCCCATGGCACCAGATCCCAGGGCACCACACCCCAGGGCACCACATCCCATGGCACCAGATCCCAGGGCACCACATCCCATGGCACCAGATCCCAGGGCACCACACCCCAGGGCACCACACCCCAGGGCACCACACCCCAGGGCACCACACCCCAGGGCACCATATTCACCATTACAAAGCCAGCCCCAGTATTTTCATCAGAAACACACTCTGCTAGACCCAGATTAACTGGATTGAGGAAATCACATCCTGGCATTCAGGGAGATCCAGAAGATCTCCATTCCCATAGGCCCAGACTCAGGAGAAGTTAATCCTGGATGGTGTGATTCCGAACGGCCAGTGCATGGGATTGGATTCAGGAGATCGGGATTGGAAACCAAGAGGAGGATGAACACTGTGTAAACACCGACTAGAGTGTACCGTGATTTGGGCGTACCGTGATTGGGGCATACCGGGATTGGGGCGTACCGTGATTGGGGCGTAATGAGATTGGGGCGTACCGTGATTGGAGCGTACCGTGATTGGGGAGGACCGTGATTGGGGCGTACCGTGATTGGGGTGTACCATCATTGGGGAGTACTATGATTGGGCCGTACCGTGATTTGGGCGTACCGTGATTGGGGCGTACCGTGATTGGGGCGTACCGTGATTGGAGCGTACCGTGATTGGGGCGTACCGTGATTGGGGCGTACCGTGATTGGAGCGTACCGTGATTGGGACGTACCGTGATTGGGGCGTAATGTGATTGGGTTGTACCGTGATTGGGGTGTACCGTGATTGGAGCGTACCGTGATTGAGGCGTACCGTGATTGGGGCGTAATGTGATTGGGGCGTACCGTGATTGGGACGTACCGTGATTGGGGCGTACCGGGATTGGGGCGTACCGTGATTGGGGCATACCGTGATTGGGGCATACCGTGATTGGACCGTACCGTGATTGGAGCGTAATGTGATTGGGACGTACGGTGATTGGGGCGAAATGTGATTGGGGCGTAATGTGATTGGGACGTACCGTGATTGGGGCGTACCGTGATTGGAGCGTACCGTGATTGAGGCGTACCGTGATTGGGGCGTAATGTGATTGGGGCGTAATGTGATTGGGACGTACCGTGATTGGGGCGTACCGTGATTGGAGCGTACCGTGATTGGGACGTACCGTGATTGGGGCGTAATGTGATTGGGGCGTACCGTGATTGGGGCGTACCGTGATTGGAGCGTACCGTGATTGGGGCGTACCGTGATTGGGGCGTACCGTGATTGGGGCGTACAGTGATTGGACCGTACCGTGATTGGGGCATACCGTGATTGGTACGTACCGTGATTGGGGCGTACCGTGATTGGGGCGTACCGTGATTGGAGCGTACCGTGATTGGGGCGTACCGTGATTGGGGCGTACCGTGATTGGGCCGTACCGTGATTGGAGCTGACCGTGATTGGAGCGTACCGTGATTGGTACGTACCGTGATTGGGGCGTACCGTGATTGGGGCGTACCGTGATTGGGGCATACCGTGATTGGGGCGTATCGTGATTGGGGCGTACCGTGATTGGGCCGTACCGTGATTGGAGCTGACCGTGATTGGGGTGTACCGTGATTGGTACGTACCGTGATTGGGGCGTACCGTGATTGGGGCGTACCGTGATTGGGGCATACCGTGATTGGTACGTACCGTGATTGGGGCGTACCGTGATTGGGGCGTACCGTGATTGGGCAGTACCGTGATTGGGGCGTACCGAGATTGGGGCGTATCGTGATTGGGGCGTACTGTGATTGGGCCGTACCGTGATTGGAGCTGACCGTGATTGGGGCGTACCGTGATTGGTACGTACCGTGATTGGGGCGTAATGTGATTGGGGCGTACCGTGATTGGGCCGTACCGTGATTGGAGCTGACCGTGATTGGGGCGTACAGTGATTGGGACGTACCGTGATTGGGGCGTACCGGGATTGGGGCGTACCGTGATTGGGGCATACCGTGATTGGGGCGAACCGGGATTGGGGCGTACCATGATTGGGGCATACCGTGATTGGACCGTACCGTGATTGGGGCGTACCGTGATTGGGGCGTACCGGGATTGGGGCGTACCGTGATTGGGGCATACCGTGATTGGACCGTACCGTGATTGGGGCGTAATGTGATTGGGACGTACGGTGATTGGGGCGAAAAGTGATTGGGGCGTAATGTGATTGGGACGTACCGTGATTGGGGCGTAATGTGATTGGGGCGTACCGTGATTGGGGCGTAATGTGATTGGGACGTACCGTGATTGGGGCGTAATGTGATTGGGGCGTACCGTGATTGGGGCGTACAGTGATTGGAGCGTAATGTGATTGGGACGTACCGTGATTGGGGCGTAATGTGATTGGGGCATACCGTGATTGGACCGTACCGTGATTGGAGCGTAATGTGATTGGGACGTACGGTGATTGGGGCGAAATGTGATTGGGGCGTAATGTGATTGGGACGTACCGTGATTGGGGCGTACCGTGATTGGAGCGTACCGTGATTGAGGCGTAATGTGATTGGGGCGTACCGTGATTGGGACGTACCGTGATTGGGGCGTAATGTGATTGGGGCGTACCCTGATTGGGGCGTACCGTGATTGGAGCGTACCGTGATTGGGGCGTACCGTGATTGGGGCGTACCGTGATTGGGGCGTACAGTGATTGGACCGTACCGTGATTGGGGCATACCGTGATTGGGGCGTATCGTGATTGGGGCGTACCGTGATTGGGGCGTACCGTGATTGGAGCGTACCGTGATTGGGGCGTACCGTGATTGGGGCGTACCGTGATTGGGCCGTACCGTGATTGGAGCTGACCGTGATTGGAGCGTACCGTGATTGGTACGTACCGTGATTGGGGCGTACCGTGATTGGGGCGTACCGTGATTGGGGCGTACCGTGATTGGGGCGTATCGTGATTGGGGCGTACCGTGATTGGGCCGTACCGTGATTGGAGCTGACCGTGATTGGGGTGTACCGTGATTGGTACGTACCGTGATTGGGGCGTACCGTGATTGGGGCGTACCGTGATTGGGGCATACCGTGATTGGTACGTACCGTGATTGGGGCGTACCGTGATTGGGGCGTACCGTGATTGGGCAGTACCGTGATTGGGGCGTACCGAGATTGGGGCGTATCGTGATTGGGGCGTACCGTGATTGGGCCGTACCGTGATTGGAGCTGACCGTGATTGGGGCGTACCGTGATTGGTACGTACCGTGATTGGGGCGTAATGTGATTGGGGCGTACCGTGATTGGGCCGTACCGTGATTGGAGCTGACCGTGATTGGGGCGTACAGTGATTGGGACGTACCGTGATTGGGGCGTACCGGGATTGGGGCGTACCGTGATTGGGGCATACCGTGATTGGGGCGAACCGGGATTGGGGCGTACCATGATTGGGGCATACCGTGATTGGACCGTACCGTGATTGGGGCGTACCGTGATTGGGGCGTACCGGGATTGGGGCGTACCGTGATTGGGGCATACCGTGATTGGACCGTACCGTGATTGGGGCGTAATGTGATTGGGACGTACGGTGATTGGGGCGAAAAGTGATTGGGGCGTAATGTGATTGGGACGTAATGTGATTGGGACGTACCGTGATTGGGGCGTAATGTGATTGGGGCGTACCGTGATTGGGGCGTAATGTGATTGGGGCGTAATGTGATTGGAGCGTAATGTGATTGGGGCGTAATGTGATTGGAGCGTAATGTGATTGGGGCGTACCGTGATTGGGGCGTAATGTGATTGGGGCGTAATGTGATTGGGACGTACCGTGATTGGGGCGTAATGTGATTGGGGCGTACCGTGATTGGGGCGTACCGTGATTGGAGCGTAATGTGATTGGGACGTACCGTGATTGGGGCGTAATGTGATTGGGGCGTAATGTGATTGGGACGTACCGTGATTGGGGCGTAATGTGATTGGGGCGTAATGTGATTGGGACGTACCGTGATTGGGGCGTAATGTGATTGGGGCGTACCGTGATTGGGGCGTACCGTGATTGGAGCGTACCGTGATTGAGGCGTACCGTGATTGGGGCGTAATGTGATTGGGGCGTACCGTGATTGGGACGTACCGTGATTGGGGCGTAATGTGATTGGGGCGTACCGTGATTGGGGCGTACCGTGATTGGAGCGTACCGTGATTGGGGCGTACCGTGATTGGGGCGTACCGTGATTGGGGCGTACAGTGATTGGACCGTACCGTGATTGGGGCATACCGTGATTGGGGCGTATCGTGATTGGGGCGTACCGTGATTGGAGCGTACCGTGATTGGGGCGTAATGAGATTGGGGCGTACCGTGATTGGAGCGTACCGTGATTGGGGTGGACCGTGATTGGGGCGCACCGTGATTGGGGTGTACCGTCATTGGGGAGTACTATGATTGGGCCGTACCGTGATTGGGACGTACCGTGATTGGGGCGTAATGTGATTGGGTTGTACCGTGATTGGGGTGTACCGTGATTGGAGCGTACCGGGATTGAGGCGTACCGTGATTGGGGCGTAATATGATTGGAACGTACCGTGATTGGGACGTACCGTGATTGGGGCGTACCGGGATTGGGGCGTACCGTGATTGGGGCATACCGTGATTGGGGCATACCGTGATTGGACCGTACCGTGATTGGGGCGTAATGTGATTGGGACGTACGGTGATTGGGGCGAAATGTGATTGGAGCGTACCGTGATTGGAGCGTACCGTGATTGAGGCGTACCGTGATTGGGGCGTAATGTGATTGGGGCGTACCGTGATTGGGGCGTACCGTGATTGGGACGTACCGTGATTGGGGCGTACCGTGATTGGGGCATACCGTGATTGGGGCGTATCGTGATTGGGGCGTACCGTGATTGGGCCGTACCGTGATTGGAGCTGACCGTGATTGGGGCGTACCGTGATTGGTACGTACCGTGATTGGGGCGTACCGTGATTGGGGCGTACCGTGATTGGGGCATACCGTGATTGGTACGTACCGTGATTGGGGCGTACCGTGATTGGGACGTACCGTGATTGGGCCGTACCGTGATTGGGGCGTACCGTGATTGGGGCGTACCGTGATTGGGGCGTACTGTGATTGGGCCGTACCGTGATTGGAGCTGACCGTGATTGGGGCGTACCGTGATTGGTACGTACCGTGATTGGGGAGTAATGTGATTGGGGCGTACCGTGATTGGGCCGTACCGTGATTGGAGCTGACCGTGATTGGGGCGTACAGTGATTGGGACGTACCGTGATTGGGGCGTACCGGGATTGGGGCGTACCGTGATTGGGGCATACCGTGATTGGGGCGTACCGGGATTGGGGCGTACCGTGATTGGGGCGTACCGTGATTGGGGCGTACCGTGATTGGGGCGTACCATGATTGGGGCATACCGTGATTGGACCGTACCGTGATTGGGGCGTACCGTGATTGGGGCGTACCGGGATTGGGGCGTACCGTGATTGGGGCATACCGTGATTGGACCGTACCGTGATTGGAGCGTACCGTGATTGGGGCGTAATGTGATTGGGACGTACGGTGATTGGGGCGTAATGTGATTGGGGCGTACCGTGATTGGGGCGTACCGTGATTGGAGCGTACCGTGATTGGGGCGTAATGTGATTGGGGCGTACCGTGATTGGGGCGTACCGTGATTGGGGCGTACCGTGATTGAGGCGTACCGTGATTGGGGCGTAATGTGATTGGGGCGTACCGTGATTGGGACGTACCGTGATTGGGGCGTAATGTGATTGGGGCGTACCGTGATTGGGGCGTACCGTGATTGGAGCGTACCGTGATTGGGGCGTACCGTGATTGGGGCGTACCGTGATTGGGGCGTACAGTGATTGGACCGTACCGTGATTGGGGCATACCGTGATTGGGGCGTATCGTGATTGGGGCGTACCGTGATTGGGGCGTACCGTGATTGGAGCGTACCGTGATTGGAGCTGACCGTGATTGGAGCGTACCGTGATTGGTACGTACCGTGATTGGGGCGTACCGTGATTGGGGCATACCGTGATTGGGGCGTATCGTGATTGGGGCGTACCGTGATTGGGCCGTACCGTGATTGGAGCTGACCGTGATTGGGGCGTACCGTGATTGGTACGTACCGTGATTGGGGCGTACCGTGATTGGGGCGTAACGTGATTTGGGCGTAATGTGATTGGGGCGTAATGTGATTGGGCCATACCGTGATTGGAGCGTACCGTGACTGGAGCGTACCGTAATTGGGGCGTAATGAGATTGGGGCGTACCGTGTTTGGGGCATACCGTGATTGGGGCGTACCGTGATTGGAGCGTACCGTGATTGGGCCGTACCGTGATTGGGGCGTACTGTGATTGGGTCGAACCGTGATTGGGGCGTGCCGTGATTGGGGCGTACCGTGATTGGGGCGTACCGTGATTGGGGCGTACCGTGATTGGAGCGTACTGTGATTGGGGCGTAATGAGATTGGGGCGTACCGTGATTGGGGCGTACCGTGACTGAAGCGTACCGTGATTGGGGCGTAATGAGATTGGGGCGTACCGTGATTGGGGCGTACCGTGATTGGTACGTACCGTGATTGGGGCGTACCGTGATTGGGGCATACCGTGATTGGGGCGTATCGTGATTGGGGCGTACCGTGATTGGGCCGTACCGTGATTGGAGCTGACCGTGATTGGGGCGTACCGTGATTGGTACGTACCGTGATTGGGGCGTACTGTGATTGGGTCGAACCGTGATTGGGGCGTGCCGTGATTGGGGCGTAATGAGATTGGGGCGTACCGTGATTGGGGCGTACCGTGATTGGGTCGTACCGTGATTGGGGCGTACCGTGATTGGAGCGTACCGTGATTGGGGCGTAATGAGATTGGGGCGTACCGTGATTGGGGCGTAATGAGATTGGGGCGTACCGTGATTGGGGCGTACCGTGATTGGGGCGTAATGAGATTGGGGCGTAATGTGATTGGGGAGGACCGTGATTGGGGCGTACCGTGATTGGAGCGTACCGTGATTGGGGCGTACCGTGATTGGAGCGTACCGTGATTGGGGCGTACCGTGATTGGGGCGTAATGAGATTGGGGCGTACCGTGATTGGGGCGTACCGTGATTGGAGCGTACCGTGATTGGGGCGTACCGTGATTGGGGCGTACTGTGATTGGGTCGAACCGTGATTGGGGCGTGCCGTGATTGGGGCGTACCGTGATTGGAGCGAACCGTGAATGGGCCGTACCGCGATTGGGGCGTACCGTGATTGGAGCGTAATGTGATTGGGGCGTACCGTGATTGGGGCGTACTGTGATTGAGGCGTACCGTGATTGGGGCGTACTGTGATTGGGGCGTACTGTGATTGGGGCGTACTGTGATTGGAGCGTACCGTGATTGGGGCGTACCGTGATTGGAGCGTACCGTGATTGGGGCGTACTGTGATTGAGGCGTACCGTGATTGGGACGTACCGTGATTGGGGCGTAATGTGATTGGGTCGTACCGTGATTGGGTCGTACCGTGATTGGGGCGTACCGTGATTGAGGCGTACCGTGATTGGGGCGTAATGTGATTGGGGCGTACCGTGATTGGGACGTACTGTGATTGGGGCGTAATGTGATTGGGGCGTACCGTGATTGGGGCGTACCGGGATTGGGGCGTAATGAGATTGGGGCGTACCGTGATTGGGGCGTACCGTGATTGGGGCGTACCGTGATTGGAGCGTACCGTGATTGGGGCGTACCGTGATTGGGGCGTACTGTGATTGGGTCGAACCGTGATTGGGGCGTGCCGTGATTGGGGCGTACCGTGATTGGAGCGAACCGTGAATGGGCCGTACCGCGATTGGGGCGTACCGTGATTGGAGCGTAATGTGATTGGGGCGTACCAAGATTGGGGCGTACTGTGATTGAGGCGTACCGTGATTGGGACGTACCGTGATTGGGGCGTACCGGGATTGGGGCGTACCGTGATTGGGGCATACCGTGATTGGAGCGTACCGTGATTGTGGCGTACCATGATTGGGGCATACCGTGACTGGGGCGTACCGTGATCGGGGCGTACCGTGACTGGGGAGGACCGTGATTGGGGCGTACCGTGATTGGAGCGTACCGTGATTGGGGCGTAATGAGATTGGGGCGTGCCGTGATTGGGGCGTACCGTGACTGAAGCGTACCGTGATTGGGGCGTAATGAGATTGGGGCGTACCGTGATTGGGGCGTACCGTGATTGGGGCGTACCGTGATTGGAGCGTACCGTGATTGGGGCGTACCGTGATTGGGGCGTACTGTGATTGGGTCGAACCGTGATTGGGGCGTACCGGGATTGGGGCGTACCGTGATTGGGGCATACCGTGATTTGGGCGTACCGGGATTGGGGCGTACCATGATTGGGGCATACCGTAAATGGACCGTACCGTGATTGGGGCGTACCGTGATTGGGGCGTACCGGGATTGGGGCGTACCGTGATTGGGGCATACCGTGATTGGACCGTACCGTGATTGGGGCGTAATGTGATTGGGACGTCCCGTGATTGGGGCGTACCGTGATTGGAGCGTACCATTATTGGGGCGTACCCTGATTGGGGAGGATCGTGATTGGAGCGTACCGTGATTGTGGCGTACCGTGATTGGGGCGTAATGTGATTGGGGCGGACCGTGATTGGGCCCTACCGTGATTGGGGCGTACCGTGATCGGCGCGTACCGTGATTGGGGAGGACCGTGATTGGGGCGTACCGTGATTGGAGCGTACCGTGATTGGGGCGTAATGAGATTGGGGCGTACCGTGATTGGGGCGTACCGTGATTGGGGCGTACCGTGATTGGAGCGTACCGTGATTGGGGCGTACCGTGATTGGGGCGTACCGTGATTGGAGCGTACCGTGATTGGGGCGTAATGAGATTGGGGCGTACCGTGATTGGAGCGTACCGTGATTGGGGAGGACCGTGATTGGGGCGTACCGTGATTGGGGTGTACCGTCATTGGGGAGTACTATGATTGGGCCGTACCGTGATTTGGGCGTACCGTGATTGGGGCGTACCGTGATTGGGGCGTACCGTGATTGGAGCGTACCGTGATTGGGACGTACCGTGATTGGGGCGTAATGTGATTGGGTTGTACCGTGATTGGGGCGTACCGTGATTGGAGCGTACCGGGATTGAGGCGTACCGTGATTGGGGCGTAATGTGATTGGGGCGTACCGTGATTGGGACGTACCGTGATTGGGGCGTACCGGGATTGGGGCGTACCGTGATTGGGGCATACCGTGATTGGGGCGTACCGTGATTGGACCGTACCGTGATTGGGGCGTAATGTGATTGGGAGGTACGGTGATTGGGGCGAAATGTGATTGGGGCGTAATGTGATTGGGGCGTACCGTGATTGGGGCGTCCCGTGATTGGAGCGTACCGTGATAGAGGCGTACCGTGATTGTGGCGTAATGTGATTGGGGCGTACCGTGATTGGGACGTACCGTGATTGGGGCGTAATGTGATTGGGGCGTACCGTGATTGGGGCGTACCGTGATTGGAGCGTACCGTGATTGGGGCGTACCGTGATTGGGGCGTACAGTGATTGGACCGTACCGTGATTGGGGCGTACCGTGATTGGGGCGTATCGTGATTGGGGCGTACCGTGATTGGGGCGTACCGTGATTGGAGCGTACCGTGATTGGGGCGTACCGTGATTGGGGCGTACCGTGATTGGGCCGTACCGTGATTGGAGCTGACCGTGATTGGAGCGTACCGTGATTGGTACGTACCGTGATTGGGGCGTACCGTGATTGGGGCGTACCGTGATTGGGGCATACCGTGATTGGGGCGTAATGTGATTGGGGCGTACCGTGATTGGGACGTACCGTGATTGGGGCGTACCGGGATTGGGGCGTAATGAGATTGGGGCGTACCGTGATTGGGGCGTACCGTGATTGGGGCGTACCGTGATTGGAGCGTACCGTGATTGGGGCGTACCGTGATTGGGGCGTACCGTGATTGGAGCGAACCGTGATTGGGGCGTGCCGTGATTGGGCCGTACCGCGATTGGGGGGTACCGTGATTGGAGCGTAATGTGATTGGGGCGTACCATGATTGGGGCGTACTGTGATTGAGGCGTACCGTGATTGGGACGTACCGTGATTGGGGCGTACCGGGATTGGGGCGTACCGGGATTGGGGCATACCGTGATTGGGGCGTACCGTGATTGGGGCGTACCGTGATTGGGGCGTACCGTGATCGGGGCGTACCGTGATCGGGGGGTACCGTGATTGGGGCGTACCGTGATTGGAGCGTACCATTATTGGGGCGTACCCTGATTGGGGAGGACCGTGATTGGAGCGTACCGTGATTGTGGCGTACCATGATTGGGGCATACCGTGACTGGGGCGTACCGTGATCGGGGCGTACCGTGATTGGAGCGTACCGTGATTGTGGCGTACCATGATTGGGGCATACCGTGACTGGGGCGTACCGTGATTGGAGCGTACCGTGATTGGGGCGTAATGAGATTGGGGCGTACCGTGATTGGGGCGTACCGTGACTGAAGCGTACCGTGATTGGGGCGTAATGAGATTGGGGCGTACCGTGATTGGGGCGTACCGTGATTGGGGCGTACCGTGATTGGAGCGTACCGTGATTGGGGCGTACCGTGATTGGGGCGTACTGTGATTGGGTCGAACCGTGATTGGGTCGAACCGTGATTGGGGCGTACCGGGATTGGGGCGTACCGTGATTGGGGCATACCGTGATTGGGGCGTACCGGGATTGGGGCGTACCATGATTGGGGCATACCGTAAATGGACCGTACCGTGATTGGGGCGTACCGTGATCGGGGCGTACCGGGATTGGGGCGTACCGTGATTGGGGCATACCGTGATTGGACCGTACCGTGATTGGGGCATAATGTGATTGGGACATCCCGTGATTGGGGCGTACCGTGATTGGGGAGGATCGTGATTGGAGCGTACCGTGATTGTGGCGTACCGTGATTGGGGCGTAATGTGATTGGGGCGGACCGTGATTGGGCCCTACCGTGATTGGGTCGTACCGTGATTAGGGCGTACCGTGATTGGGGCGTACCGTGATTGGAGCGTACCATTATTGGGGCGTACCCTGATTGGGGAGGATCGTGATTGGAGCGTACCGTGATTGTGGCGTACCGTGATTGGAGCGTACCGTGATTGGGGCGTAATGAGATTGGGGCGTACCGTGATTGGGGCGTACCGTGATCGGCGCGTACCGTGATTGGGGAGGACCGTGATTGGGGCGTACCGTGATTGGAGCGTACCGTGATTGGGGTGTAATGAGATTGGGGCGTACCGTGATTGGGGCGTACCGTGATTGGGGCGTACCGTGATTGGAGCGTACCGTGATTGGGGCGTACCGTGATTGGGGCGTACCGTGATTGGAGCGTACCGTGATTGGGGCGTAATGAGATTGGGGCGTACCGTGATTGGAGCGTACCGTGATTGGGGAGGACCGTGATTGGGGCGTACCGTGATTGGGGTGTACCGTCATTGGGGAGTACTATGATTGGGCCGTACCGTGATTTGGGCGTACCGTGATTGGGGCGTACCGTGATTGGGGCATACCGTGATTGGGGCGTACCGTGATTGGGGCGTACCGTGATTGGAGCGTACCGTGATTGGGACGTACCGTGATTGGGGCGTAATGTGATTGGGTTGTACCGTGATTGGGGCGTACCGTGATTGGAGCGTACCGGGATTGAGGCGTACCGTGATTGGGGCGTAATGTGATTGGGGCGTACCGTGATTGGGACGTACCGTGATTGGGGCGTACCGGGATTGGGGCGTACCGTGATTGGGGCATACCGTGATTGGGGCATACCGTGATTGGACCGTACCGTGATTGGGGCGTAATGTGATTGGGAGGTACGGTGATTGGGGCGAAATGTGATTGGGACGTACCGTGATTGGGGCGAAATGTGATTGGGGCGTACCGTGATTGGGGCGTACCGTGATTGGAGCGTACCGTGATTGAGGCGTACCGTGATTGGGGCGTAATGTGATTGGGGCGTACCGTGATTGGGACGTACCGTGATTGGGGCGTAATGTGATTGGGGCGTACCGTGATTGGGGCGTACCGTGATTGGAGCGTACCGTGATTGGGGCGTACCGTGATTGGGGCGTACAGTGATTGGACCGTACCGTGATTGGGGCGTACCGTGATTGGGGCGTACCGTGATTGGGGCATACCGTGATTGGGGCGTACCGTGATTGGGGCGTACCATGATTGGTACGTACCGTGATTGGGGCGTAATGTGATTGGGGCGTACCGTGATTGGGCCGTACCGTGATTGGAGCTGACCGTGATTGGGGCGTACCGTGATTGGGACGTACCGTGATTGGGGCGAACCGGGATTGGGGTGTACCATGATTGGGGCGTACCGTGATTGGGGCGTACCGTGATTGGGGCGTACCGGGATTGGGGCGTACCATGATTGGGGCATACCGTGATTGGACCGTACCGTGATTGGGGCGTACCGTGATTGGGGCGTACCGGGATTGGGGCGTACCGTGATTGGGGCATACCGTGATTGGACCGTACCGTGATTGGGGCGTAATGTGATTGGGACGTACTGTGATTGGGGCGGAATGTGATTGGGGCGTAATGTGATTGGGACGTACCGTGATTGGGGCGTAATGTGATTGGGGCGTACCGTGATTGGGGCGTACCGTGATTGGAGCGTACCGTGATTGAGGCGTACCGTGATTGGGGTGTAATGTGATTGGGGCGTACCGTGATTGGGACGTACCGTGATTGGGGCGTAATGTGATTGGGGCGTACCGTGATTGGGGCGTACCGTGATTGGAGCGTACCGTGATTGGGGCGTACCGTGATTGGGGCGTACCGTGATTGGGGCGTATCGTGATTGGGGCGTACCGTGATTGGGGCGTACCGTGATTGGGGCGTACCGTGATTGGGGCGTACCGTGATTGGGGTGTATCGTGATTGGAGCGTACCGTGATTGGGGCGCCCCGTGATTGGGGCGTACTGTGATTGGGTCGAACCGTGATTGGGGCGTGCCGTGATTGGGGCGTACCGTGATTGGGGCGTACCGTGATTGGGGCGTAATGTGATTGGGTCGTACCGTGATTGGGACGTACCGTGATTGGGGCGTAATGTGATTGGGTCGTACCGTGATTGGGTCGTACCGTGATTGGGGCGTACCGTGATTGGGGCGTACCGTGATTGGGGCGTAATGTGATTGGGGCGTACCGTGATTGGGACGTACCGTGATTGGGGCGTAATGTGATTGGGGCGTACCGTGATTGGGGCGTACCGTGATTGGAGCGTACCGTGATTGTGGCGTACCGTGATTGGGGCGTATCGTGATTGGGGCGAACCGTGATTGGAGCGTACCGTGATTGGGGCGTAATGTGATTGGGCCGTACCGTGATTGGGGCGTACCGTGATTGGGGCGTATCGTGATTGGGGCGTACCGTGACTGGACCGTTCCGTGATTGAGGCGTACCGTGATTGGGGCGTAATGTGATTGGGGCGTACCGTGATTGGGGCGTACCGTGATTGGGGCGTAATGTGATTGGGGCGTACCGTGATTGGGACGTACCGTGATTGGGGCGTACCGTGATTGGGACGTAATGTGATTGGGGCGTACCGTGATTGGGACGTACCGTGATTGGGGCGTAATGTGATTGGGGCGTACCGTGATTGGGGCGTACCGTGATTGGAGCGTACCGTGATTGGGACGTAATGTGATTGGGGCGTAATGTGATTGGGACGTACCGTGATTGGGGCGTACCGTGATTGGAGCGTACCGTGATTGGGGCGCACCGTGATTGGGGCGTACCATGATTGGGGCATACCGTGATTGGGGCGTATCGTGATTGGGACGTACCGTGATTGGAGCGTACCGTGATTGGGGCGTAATGTGATTGGGACGTACCGTGATTGGGGCGTACCGTGATTGGAGCGTACCGTGATTGGGGCGTACCGTGATTGGGGCGTATCGTGATTGGGGCGTACCGTGATTGGGACGTACCGTGATTGGGGCGTAATGTGATTGGGGCGTACCGTGATTGGGGCGTACCGTGATTGGGGCGTATCGTGATTGGGGCGTACCGTGATTGGGCCGTACCGTGATTGGGCCGTACCGTGACTGGACCGTACCGTGATTGAGGCGTACCGTGATTGGGGCGTAATGTGATTGGGGCGTACCGTGATTGGGACGTACCGTGATTGGGGCGTAATGTGATTGGGGCGGACCGTGATTGGGGCGTACCGTGATTGGAGCGTACCGTGATTGGGGCGTACCGTGATTGGGGCGTACCGTGATTGGTCCGTACCATGATTGGGGCGTACAGTGATTGGACCGTACCATGATTGGGGCATACCGTGATTGGGGCGTATCGTGATTGGGGCGTACCGTGATTGGGGCGTACCGTGATTGGGGCGTACCGTGATTGGGGCTTACCGTGATTGGGGCGTACCGTGATTGGGGCGTACCGTGATTGGAGCGTAACGTGATTGGGCCGTACCGTGATTGGGGCGTACCGTGATTTGGGCGTAATGTGATTGGGCCATACCGTGATTGGAGCGTACCGTGATTGGGGCGTACCGTGATTGGGGCGTACCGTGATTGGGCCATACCGTGATTGGGGCATACCGTGATTGGGGCATACCGTGATTGGGGCGTATCGTGATTGGGGCGTACCGTGATTGGGGCGTACCGTGATTGGGCCGTACCGTGATTGGAGCTGACCGTGATTGGGGCGTACCATGATTGGTACGTACCGTGATTGTGGCGTACCGTGATTGGGGCGTACCGTGATTTGGGCGTAATGTGATTGGGCCATACCGTGATTGGGGCGTACCGTGATTGGGGCGTACCGTGATCGGGATGTACCGTGATCGGGGCGTACCGTGATCGGGGCGTACCGTGATCGGGGCGTACCGTGATTGGGGCGTACCGTGATTGGAGCGTACCGTTATTGGGGCGTACCCTGATTGGGAAGGACCGTGATTGGAGCGTACCGTGATTGTGGCGTACCATGATTGGGGCATACCGTGATTGGGGCGTACCGTGATCGGGGCGTACCGTGATTGGGGAAGACCGTGATTGGGGCGTACCGTGATTGGGGCGTACCGTGATTGGGGCGTAATGAGATTGGGGCGTACCGTGATTGGGGCGTACCGTGATTGGGGCGTACCGTGATTGGAGCGTACCGTGATTGGGGCGTAATGAGATTGGGGCGTACCGTGATTGGGGCGTACCGTGATTGGAGCGTACCGTGATTGGGGCGTACCGTGATTGTGGCGTACCGTGATTGGGGCGTACCGTGAATGGGCCGTACCGCGATTGGGGCGTACCGTGATTGGGGCGTACCGTGATTGGGGCGTACCGTGATTGGGGCGTACCGTGATTGGAGCGTAATGTGATTGGGGCGTACCGTGATTGGGGCGTACTGTGATTGAGGCGTACCGTGATTGGGGCGTAATGTGATTGGGGCGTACCGTGATTGGGACGTACCGTGATTGGGGCGTAATGTGATTGGGTCGTACCGTGATTGGGGCGTACCGTGATTGAGGCGTACCGTGATTGGGGCGTAATGTGATTGGGACGTACCGTGATCGGGGCCGTACCGGGATTGGGGCGTACTGTGATTGGGGCATTCCGTGATTGGGGCGTACCGTGATTGGGGCGTACCGTGATTGGGCCGTATCGTGATTGGGGCGTACCGTGATTGGGGCGTACCGTGATTGGGGCGTACCGTGATTGGGGCGTACCGTGATTGGGGCATACCGTGATTGGGGCGTATCGTGATTGGGGCGTACCGTGATTGGGCCGTACCGTGATTGGAGCTGACCGTGATTGGGGTGTACCGTGATTGGTACGTACCGTGATTGGGGCGTACCGTGATTGGGGCGTACCGTGATTGGGGCATACCGTGATTGGTACGTACCATGATTGGGGCGTACCGTGATTGGGGCGTACCGTGATTGGGCAGTACCGTGATTGGGGCGTACCGAGATTGGGGCGTATCGTGATTGGGGCGTACTGTGATTGGGCCGTACCGTGATTGGAGCTGACCGTGATTGGGGCGTACCGTGATTGGTACGTACCGTGATTGGGGCGTAATGTGATTGGGGCGTACCGTGATTGGGCCGTACCGTGATTGGAGCTGACCGTGATTGGGGCGTACAGTGATTGGGACGTACCGTGATTGGGGCGTACCGGGATTGGGGCGTACCGTGATTGGGGCATACCGTGATTGGGGCGAACCGGGATTGGGGCGTACCATGATTGGGGCATACCGTGATTGGACCGTACCGTGATTGGGGCGTACCGTGATTGGGGCGTACCGGGATTGGGGCGTACCGTGATTGGGGCATACCGTGATTGGACCGTACCGTGATTGGGGCGTAATGTGATTGGGACGTACGGTGATTGGGGCGAAAAGTGATTGGGGCGTAATGTGATTGGGACGTAATGTGATTGGGACGTACCGTGATTGGGGCGTAATGTGATTGGGGCGTACCGTGATTGGGGCGTAATGTGATTGGGACGTACCGTGATTGGGGCGTAATGTGATTGGGGCGTACCGTGATTGGGGCGTACAGTGATTGGAGCGTAATGTGATTGGGACGTACCGTGATTGGGGCGTAATGTGATTGGGGCATACCGTGATTGGACCGTACCGTGATTGGAGCGTAATGTGATTGGGACGTACGGTGATTGGGGCGAAATGTGATTGGGGCGTAATGTGATTGGGACGTACCGTGATTGGGGCGTACCGTGATTGGAGCGTACCGTGATTGAGGCGTAATGTGATTGGGGCGTACCGTGATTGGGACGTACCGTGATTGGGGCGTAATGTGATTGGGGCGTACCCTGATTGGGGCGTACCGTGATTGGAGCGTACCGTGATTGGGGCGTACCGTGATTGGGGCGTACCGTGATTGGGGCGTACAGTGATTGGACCGTACCGTGATTGGGGCATACCGTGATTGGGGCGTATCGTGATTGGGGCGTACCGTGATTGGGGCGTACCGTGATTGGAGCGTACCGTGATTGGGGCGTACCGTGATTGGGGCGTACCGTGATTGGGCCGTACCGTGATTGGAGCTGACCGTGATTGGAGCGTACCGTGATTGGTACGTACCGTGATTGGGGCGTACCGTGATTGGGGCGTACCGTGATTGGGGCATACCGTGATTGGGGCGTATCGTGATTGGGGCGTACCGTGATTGGGCCGTACCGTGATTGGAGCTGACCGTGATTGGGGTGTACCGTGATTGGTACGTACCGTGATTGGGGCGTACCGTGATTGGGGCGTACCGTGATTGGGGCATACCGTGATTGGTACGTACCGTGATTGGGGCGTACCGTGATTGGGGCGTACCGTGATTGGGCAGTACCGTGATTGGGGCGTACCGAGATTGGGGCGTATCGTGATTGGGGCGTACCGTGATTGGGCCGTACCGTGATTGGAGCTGACCGTGATTGGGGCGTACCGTGATTGGTACGTACCGTGATTGGGGCGTAATGTGATTGGGGCGTACCGTGATTGGGCCGTACCGTGATTGGAGCTGACCGTGATTGGGGCGTACAGTGATTGGGACGTACCGTGATTGGGGCGTACCGGGATTGGGGCGTACCGTGATTGGGGCATACCGTGATTGGGGCGAACCGGGATTGGGGCGTACCATGATTGGGGCATACCGTGATTGGACCGTACCGTGATTGGGGCGTACCGTGATTGGGGCGTACCGGGATTGGGGCGTACCGTGATTGGGGCATACCGTGATTGGACCGTACCGTGATTGGGGCGTAATGTGATTGGGACGTACGGTGATTGGGGCGAAAAGTGATTGGGGCGTAATGTGATTGGGACGTAATGTGATTGGGACGTACCGTGATTGGGGCGTAATGTGATTGGGGCGTACCGTGATTGGGGCGTAATGTGATTGGGGCGTAATGTGATTGGAGCGTAATGTGATTGGGGCGTAATGTGATTGGAGCGTAATGTGATTGGGGCGTACCGTGATTGGGGCGTAATGTGATTGGGGCGTAATGTGATTGGGACGTACCGTGATTGGGGCGTAATGTGATTGGGGCGTACCGTGATTGGGGCGTACCGTGATTGGAGCGTAATGTGATTGGGACGTACCGTGATTGGGGCGTAATGTGATTGGGGCGTAATGTGATTGGGACGTACCGTGATTGGGGCGTAATGTGATTGGGGCGTAATGTGATTGGGACGTACCGTGATTGGGGCGTAATGTGATTGGGGCGTACCGTGATTGGGGCGTACCGTGATTGGAGCGTACCGTGATTGAGGCGTACCGTGATTGGGGCGTAATGTGATTGGGGCGTACCGTGATTGGGACGTACCGTGATTGGGGCGTAATGTGATTGGGGCGTACCGTGATTGGGGCGTACCGTGATTGGAGCGTACCGTGATTGGGGCGTACCGTGATTGGGGCGTACCGTGATTGGGGCGTACAGTGATTGGACCGTACCGTGATTGGGGCATACCGTGATTGGGGCGTATCGTGATTGGGGCGTACCGTGATTGGAGCGTACCGTGATTGGGGCGTAATGAGATTGGGGCGTACCGTGATTGGAGCGTACCGTGATTGGGGTGGACCGTGATTGGGGCGCACCGTGATTGGGGTGTACCGTCATTGGGGAGTACTATGATTGGGCCGTACCGTGATTGGGACGTACCGTGATTGGGGCGTAATGTGATTGGGTTGTACCGTGATTGGGGTGTACCGTGATTGGAGCGTACCGGGATTGAGGCGTACCGTGATTGGGGCGTAATATGATTGGAACGTACCGTGATTGGGACGTACCGTGATTGGGGCGTACCGGGATTGGGGCGTACCGTGATTGGGGCATACCGTGATTGGACCGTACCGTGATTGGGGCGTAATGTGATTGGGACGTACGGTGATTGGGGCGAAATGTGATTGGAGCGTACCGTGATTGGAGCGTACCGTGATTGAGGCGTACCGTGATTGGGGCGTAATGTGATTGGGGCGTACCGTGATTGGGGCGTACCGTGATTGGGACGTACCGTGATTGGGGCGTACCGTGATTGGGGCATACCGTGATTGGGGCGTATCGTGATTGGGGCGTACCGTGATTGGGCCGTACTGTGATTGGAGCTGACCGTGATTGGGGCGTACCGTGATTGGTACGTACCGTGATTGGGGCGTACCGTGATTGGGGCGTACCGTGATTGGGGCATACCGTGATTGGTACGTACCGTGATTGGGGCGTACCGTGATTGGGACGTACCGTGATTGGGCCGTACCGTGATTGGGGCGTACCGTGATTGGGGCGTACCGTGATTGGGGCGTACTGTGATTGGGCCGTACCGTGATTGGAGCTGACCGTGATTGGGGCGTACCGTGATTGGTACGTACCGTGATTGGGGAGTAATGTGATTGGGGCGTACCGTGATTGGGCCGTACCGTGATTGGAGCTGACCGTGATTGGGGCGTACAGTGATTGGGACGTACCGTGATTGGGGCGTACCGGGATTGGGGCGTACCGTGATTGGGGCATACCGTGATTGGGGCGTACCGGGATTGGGGCGTACCGTGATTGGGGCGTACCGTGATTGGGGCGTACCATGATTGGGGCATACCGTGATTGGACCGTACCGTGATTGGGGCGTACCGTGATTGGGGCGTACCGGGATTGGGGCGTACCGTGATTGGGGCATACCGTGATTGGACCGTACCGTGATTGGAGCGTACCGTGATTGGGGCGTAATGTGATTGGGACGTACGGTGATTGGGGCGAAATGTGATTGGGACGTACCGTGATTGGGGCGTAATGTGATTGGGGCGTACCGTGATTGGGGCGTACCGTGATTGGAGCGTACCGTGATTGGGGCGTAATGTGATTGGGGCGTACCGTGATTGGGGCGTACCGTGATTGGGGCGTACCGTGATTGAGGCGTACCGTGATTGGGGCGTAATGTGATTGGGGCGTACCGTGATTGGGACGTACCGTGATTGGGGCGTAATGTGATTGGGGCGTACCGTGATTGGGGCGTACCGTGATTGGAGCGTACCGTGATTGGGGCGTACCGTGATTGGGGCGTACCGTGATTGGGGCGTACAGTGATTGGACCGTACCGTGATTGGGGCATACCGTGATTGGGGCGTATCGTGATTGGGGCGTACCGTGATTGGGGCGTACCGTGATTGGAGCGTACCGTGATTGGAGCTGACCGTGATTGGAGCGTACCGTGATTGGTACGTACCGTGATTGGGGCGTACCGTGATTGGGGCATACCGTGATTGGGGCGTATCGTGATTGGGGCGTACCGTGATTGGGCCGTACCGTGATTGGAGCTGACCGTGATTGGGGCGTACCGTGATTGGTACGTACCGTGATTGGGGCGTACCGTGATTGGGGCGTAACGTGATTTGGGCGTAATGTGATTGGGGCGTAATGTGATTGGGCCATACCGTGATTGGAGCGTACCGTGACTGGAGCGTACCGTAATTGGGGCGTAATGAGATTGGGGCGTACCGTGTTTGGGGCATACCGTGATTGGGGCGTACCGTGATTGGAGCGTACCGTGATTGGGCCGTACCGTGATTGGGGCGTACTGTGATTGGGTCGAACCGTGATTGGGGCGTGCCGTGATTGGGGCGTACCGTGATTGGGGCGTACCGTGATTGGGGCGTACCGTGATTGGAGCGTACTGTGATTGGGGCGTAATGAGATTGGGGCGTACCGTGATTGGGGCGTACCGTGACTGAAGCGTACCGTGATTGGGGCGTAATGAGATTGGGGCGTACCGTGATTGGGGCGTACCGTGATTGGTACGTACCGTGATTGGGGCGTACCGTGATTGGGGCATACCGTGATTGGGGCGTATCGTGATTGGGGCGTACCGTGATTGGGCCGTACCGTGATTGGAGCTGACCGTGATTGGGGCGTACCGTGATTGGTACGTACCATGATTGGGGCGTACTGTGATTGGGTCGAACCGTGATTGGGGCGTGCCGTGATTGGGGCGTAATGAGATTGGGGCGTACCGTGATTGGGGCGTACCGTGATTGGGTCGTACCGTGATTGGGGCGTACCGTGATTGGAGCGTACCGTGATTGGGGCGTAATGAGATTGGGGCGTACCGTGATTGGGGCGTAATGAGATTGGGGCGTACCGTGATTGGGGCGTACCGTGATTGGGGCGTAATGAGATTGGGGCGTAATGTGATTGGGGAGGACCGTGATTGGGGCGTACCGTGATTGGAGCGTACCGTGATTGGGGCGTACCGTGATTGGAGCGTACCGTGATTGGGGCGTACCGTGATTGGGGCGTAATGAGATTGGGGCGTACCGTGATTGGGGCGTACCGTGATTGGAGCGTACCGTGATTGGGGCGTACCGTGATTGGGGCGTACTGTGATTGGGTCGAACCGTGATTGGGGCGTGCCGTGATTGGGGCGTACCGTGATTGGAGCGAACCGTGAATGGGCCGTACCGCGATTGGGGCGTACCGTGATTGGAGCGTAATGTGATTGGGGCGTACCGTGATTGGGGCGTACTGTGATTGAGGCGTACCGTGATTGGGGCGTACTGTGATTGGGGCGTACTGTGATTGGGGCGTACTGTGATTGGAGCGTACCGTGATTGGGGCGTACCGTGATTGGAGCGTACCGTGATTGGGGCGTACTGTGATTGAGGCGTACCGTGATTGGGACGTACCGTGATTGGGGCGTAATGTGATTGGGTCGTACCGTGATTGGGTCGTACCGTGATTGGGGCGTACCGTGATTGAGGCGTACCGTGATTGGGGCGTAATGTGATTGGGGCGTACCGTGATTGGGACGTACTGTGATTGGGGCGTAATGTGATTGGGGCGTACCGTGATTGGGGCGTACCGGGATTGGGGCGTAATGAGATTGGGGCGTACCGTGATTGGGGCGTACCGTGATTGGGGCGTACCGTGATTGGAGCGTACCGTGATTGGGGCGTACCGTGATTGGGGCGTACTGTGATTGGGTCGAACCGTGATTGGGGCGTGCCGTGATTGGGGCGTACCGTGATTGGAGCGAACCGTGAATGGGCCGTACCGCGATTGGGGCGTACCGTGATTGGAGCGTAATGTGATTGGGGCGTACCAAGATTGGGGCGTACTGTGATTGAGGCGTACCGTGATTGGGACGTACCGTGATTGGGGCGTACCGGGATTGGGGCGTACCGTGATTGGGGCATACCGTGATTGGAGCGTACCGTGATTGTGGCGTACCATGATTGGGGCATACCGTGACTGGGGCGTACCGTGATCGGGGCGTACCGTGACTGGGGAGGACCGTGATTGGGGCGTACCGTGATTGGAGCGTACCGTGATTGGGGCGTAATGAGATTGGGGCGTGCCGTGATTGGGGCGTACCGTGACTGAAGCGTACCGTGATTGGGGCGTAATGAGATTGGGGCGTACCGTGATTGGGGCGTACCGTGATTGGGGCGTACCGTGATTGGAGCGTACCGTGATTGGGGCGTACCGTGATTGGGGCGTACTGTGATTGGGTCGAACCGTGATTGGGGCGTACCGGGATTGGGGCGTACCGTGATTGGGGCATACCGTGATTTGGGCGTACCGGGATTGGGGCGTACCATGATTGGGGCATACCGTAAATGGACCGTACCGTGATTGGGGCGTACCGTGATTGGGGCGTACCGGGATTGGGGCGTACCGTGATTGGGGCATACCGTGATTGGACCGTACCGTGATTGGGGCGTAATGTGATTGGGACGTCCCGTGATTGGGGCGTACCGTGATTGGAGCGTACCATTATTGGGGCGTACCCTGATTGGGGAGGATCGTGATTGGAGCGTACCGTGATTGTGGCGTACCGTGATTGGGGCGTAATGTGATTGGGGCGGACCGTGATTGGGCCCTACCGTGATTGGGGCGTACCGTGATCGGCGCGTACCGTGATTGGGGAGGACCGTGATTGGGGCGTACCGTGATTGGAGCGTACCGTGATTGGGGCGTAATGAGATTGGGGCGTACCGTGATTGGGGCGTACCGTGATTGGGGCGTACCGTGATTGGAGCGTACCGTGATTGGGGCGTACCGTGATTGGGGCGTACCGTGATTGGAGCGTACCGTGATTGGGGCGTAATGAGATTGGGGCGTACCGTGATTGGAGCGTACCGTGATTGGGGAGGACCGTGATTGGGGCGTACCGTGATTGGGGTGTACCGTCATTGGGGAGTACTATGATTGGGCCGTACCGTGATTTGGGCGTACCGTGATTGGGGCGTACCGTGATTGGGGCGTACCGTGATTGGAGCGTACCGTGATTGGGATGTACCGTGATTGGGGCGTAATGTGATTGGGTTGTACCGTGATTGGGGCGTACCGTGATTGGAGCGTACCGGGATTGAGGCGTACCGTGATTGGGGCGTAATGTGATTGGGGCGTACCGTGATTGGGACGTACCGTGATTGGGGCGTACCGGGATTGGGGCGTACCGTGATTGGGGCATACCGTGATTGGGGCGTACCGTGATTGGACCGTACCGTGATTGGGGCGTAATGTGATTGGGAGGTACGGTGATTGGGGCGAAATGTGATTGGGGCGTAATGTGATTGGGGCGTACCGTGATTGGGGCGTCCCGTGATTGGAGCGTACCGTGATAGAGGCGTACCGTGATTGTGGCGTAATGTGATTGGGGCGTACCGTGATTGGGACGTACCGTGATTGGGGCGTAATGTGATTGGGGCGTACCGTGATTGGGGCGTACCGTGATTGGAGCGTACCGTGATTGGGGCGTACCGTGATTGGGGCGTACAGTGATTGGACCGTACCGTGATTGGGGCGTACCGTGATTGGGGCGTATCGTGATTGGGGCGTACCGTGATTGGGGCGTACCGTGATTGGAGCGTACCGTGATTGGGGCGTACCGTGATTGGGGCGTACCGTGATTGGGCCGTACCGTGATTGGAGCTGACCGTGATTGGAGCGTACCGTGATTGGTACGTACCGTGATTGGGGCGTACCGTGATTGGGGCGTACCGTGATTGGGGCATACCGTGATTGGGGCGTAATGTGATTGGGGCGTACCGTGATTGGGACGTACCGTGATTGGGGCGTACCGGGATTGGGGCGTAATGAGATTGGGGCGTACCGTGATTGGGGCGTACCGTGATTGGGGCGTACCGTGATTGGAGCGTACCGTGATTGGGGCGTACCGTGATTGGGGCGTGCCGTGATTGGGCCGTACCGCGATTGGGGGGTACCGTGATTGGAGCGTAATGTGATTGGGGCGTACCATGATTGGGGCGTACTGTGATTGAGGCGTACCGTGATTGGGACGTACCGTGATTGGGGCGTACCGGGATTGGGGCGTACCGGGATTGGGGCGTACCGTGATTGGGGCGTACCGTGATTGGGGCGTACCGTGATCGGGGCGTACCGTGATCGGGGGGTACCGTGATTGGGGCGTACCGTGATTGGAGCGTACCATTATTGGGGCGTACCCTGATTGGGGAGGACCGTGATTGGAGCGTACCGTGATTGTGGCGTACCATGATTGGGGCATACCGTGACTGGGGCGTACCGTGATCGGGGCGTACCGTGATTGGAGCGTACCGTGATTGTGGCGTACCATGATTGGGGCATACCGTGACTGGGGCGTACCGTGATTGGAGCGTACCGTGATTGGGGCGTAATGAGATTGGGGCGTACCGTGATTGGGGCGTACCGTGACTGAAGCGTACCGTGATTGGGGCGTAATGAGATTGGGGCGTACCGTGATTGGGGCGTACCGTGATTGGGGCGTACCGTGATTGGAGCGTACCGTGATTGGGGCGTACCGTGATTGGGGCGTACTGTGATTGGGTCGAACCGTGATTGGGTCGAACCGTGATTGGGGCGTACCGGGATTGGGGCGTACCGTGATTGGGGCATACCGTGATTGGGGCGTACCGGGATTGGGGCGTACCATGATTGGGGCATACCGTAAATGGACCGTACCGTGATTGGGGCGTACCGTGATCGGGGCGTACCGGGATTGGGGCGTACCGTGATTGGGGCATACCGTGATTGGACCGTACCGTGATTGGGGCATAATGTGATTGGGACATCCCGTGATTGGGGCGTACCGTGATTGGGGAGGATCGTGATTGGAGCGTACCGTGATTGTGGCGTACCGTGATTGGGGCGTAATGTGATTGGGGCGGACCGTGATTGGGCCCTACCGTGATTGGGTCGTACCGTGATTAGGGCGTACCGTGATTGGGGCGTACCGTGATTGGAGCGTACCATTATTGGGGCGTACCCTGATTGGGGAGGATCGTGATTGGAGCGTACCGTGATTGTGGCGTACCGTGATTGGAGCGTACCGTGATTGGGGCGTAATGAGATTGGGGCGTACCGTGATTGGGGCGTACCGTGATCGGCGCGTACCGTGATTGGGGAGGACCGTGATTGGGGCGTACCGTGATTGGAGCGTACCGTGATTGGGGTGTAATGAGATTGGGGCGTACCGTGATTGGGGCGTACCGTGATTGGGGCGTACCGTGATTGGAGCGTACCGTGATTGGGGCGTACCGTGATTGGGGCGTACCGTGATTGGAGCGTACCGTGATTGGGGCGTAATGAGATTGGGGCGTACCGTGATTGGAGCATACCGTGATTGGGGCGTAATGAGATTGGGGTGAACCGTGATTGGGGAGGACCGTGATTGGGGCGTACCGTGATTGGGGTGTACCGTCATTGGGGAGTACTATGATTGGGCCGTACCGTGATTTGGGCGTACCGTGATTGGGGCGTACCGTGATTGGGGCATACCGTGATTGGGGCGTACCGTGATTGGGGCGTACCGTGATTGGAGCGTACCGTGATTGGGACGTACCGTGATTGGGGCGTAATGTGATTGGGTTGTACCGTGATTGGGGCGTACCGTGATTGGAGCGTACCGGGATTGAGGCGTACCGTGATTGGGGCGTAATGTGATTGGGGCGTACCGTGATTGGGACGTACCGTGATTGGGGCGTACCGGGATTGGGGCGTACCGTGATTGGGGCATACCGTGATTGGGGCATACCGTGATTGGACCGTACCGTGATTGGGGCGTAATGTGATTGGGAGGTACGGTGATTGGGGCGAAATGTGATTGGGACGTACCGTGATTGGGGCGAAATGTGATTGGGGCGTACCGTGATTGGGGCGTACCGTGATTGGAGCGTACCGTGATTGAGGCGTACCGTGATTGGGGCGTAATGTGATTGGGGCGTACCGTGATTGGGACGTACCGTGATTGGGGCGTAATGTGATTGGGGCGTACCGTGATTGGGGCGTACCGTGATTGGAGCGTACCGTGATTGGGGCGTACCGTGATTGGGGCGTACAGTGATTGGACCGTACCGTGATTGGGGCGTACCGTGATTGGGGCGTACCGTGATTGGGGCATACCGTGATTGGGGCGTACCGTGATTGGGGCGTACCATGATTGGTACGTACCGTGATTGGGGCGTAATGTGATTGGGGCGTACCGTGATTGGGCCGTACCGTGATTGGAGCTGACCGTGATTGGGGCGTACCGTGATTGGGACGTACCGTGATTGGGGCGAACCGGGATTGGGGTGTACCATGATTGGGGCGTACCGTGATTGGGGCGTACCGTGATTGGGGCGTACCGGGATTGGGGCGTACCATGATTGGGGCATACCGTGATTGGACCGTACCGTGATTGGGGCGTACCGTGATTGGGGCGTACCGGGATTGGGGCGTACCGTGATTGGGGCATACCGTGATTGGACCGTACCGTGATTGGGGCGTAATGTGATTGGGACGTACTGTGATTGGGGCGGAATGTGATTGGGGCGTAATGTGATTGGGACGTACCGTGATTGGGGCGTAATGTGATTGGGGCGTACCGTGATTGGGGCGTACCGTGATTGGAGCGTACCGTGATTGAGGCGTACCGTGATTGGGGTGTAATGTGATTGGGGCGTACCGTGATTGGGACGTACCGTGATTGGGGCGTAATGTGATTGGGGCGTACCGTGATTGGGGCGTACCGTGATTGGAGCGTACCGTGATTGGGGCGTACCGTGATTGGGGCGTACCGTGATTGGGGCGTATCGTGATTGGGGCGTACCGTGATTGGGGCGTACCGTGATTGGGGCGTACCGTGATTGGGGCGTACCGTGATTGGGGTGTATCGTGATTGGAGCGTACCGTGATTGGGGCGCCCCGTGATTGGGGCGTACTGTGATTGGGTCGAACCGTGATTGGGGCGTGCCGTGATTGGGGCGTACCGTGATTGGGGCGTACCGTGATTGGGGCGTAATGTGATTGGGTCGTACCGTGATTGGGACGTACCGTGATTGGGGCGTAATGTGATTGGGTCGTACCGTGATTGGGTCGTACCGTGATTGGGGCGTACCGTGATTGGGGCGTACCGTGATTGGGGCGTAATGTGATTGGGGCGTACCGTGATTGGGACGTACCGTGATTGGGGCGTAATGTGATTGGGGCGTACCGTGATTGGGGCGTACCGTGATTGGAGCGTACCGTGATTGTGGCGTACCGTGATTGGGGCGTACCGTGATTGGAGCGTACCGTGATTGGGGCGTACCGTGATTGGAGCGTACCGTGATTGGGGCGTACCGTGATTGGGGCGTATCGTGATTGGGGCGTACCGTGACTGGACCGTTCCGTGATTGAGGCGTACCGTGATTGGGGCGTAATGTGATTGGGGCGTACCGTGATTGGGGCGTACCGTGATTGGGGCGTAATGTGATTGGGGCGTACCGTGATTGGGACGTACCGTGATTGGGGCGTACCGTGATTGGGACGTAATGTGATTGGGGCGTACCGTGATTGGGACGTACCGTGATTGGGGCGTAATGTGATTGGGGCGTACCGTGATTGGGGCGTACCGTGATTGGAGCGTACCGTGATTGGGACGTAATGTGATTGGGGCGTAATGTGATTGGGACGTACCGTGATTGGGGCGTACCGTGATTGGAGCGTACCGTGATTGGGGCGCACCGTGATTGGGGCGTACCATGATTGGGGCATACCGTGATTGGGGCGTATCGTGATTGGGACGTACCGTGATTGGAGCGTACCGTGATTGGGGCGTAATGTGATTGGGACGTACCGTGATTGGGGCGTACCGTGATTGGAGCGTACCGTGATTGGGGCGTACCGTGATTGGGGCGTATCGTGATTGGGGCGTACCGTGATTGGGACGTACCGTGATTGGGGCGTAATGTGATTGGGGCGTACCGTGATTGGGGCGTACCGTGATTGGGGCGTATCGTGATTGGGGCGTACCGTGATTGGGCCGTACCGTGATTGGGCCGTACCGTGACTGGACCGTACCGTGATTGAGGCGTACCGTGATTGGGGCGTAATGTGATTGGGGCGTACCGTGATTGGGACGTACCGTGATTGGGGCGTAATGTGATTGGGGCGGACCGTGATTGGGGCGTACCGTGATTGGAGCGTACCGTGATTGGGGCGTACCGTGATTGGGGCGTACCGTGATTGGTCCGTACCATGATTGGGGCGTACAGTGATTGGACCGTACCATGATTGGGGCATACCGTGATTGGGGCGTATCGTGATTGGGGCGTACCGTGATTGGGGCGTACCGTGATTGGGGCGTACCGTGATTGGGGCTTACCGTGATTGGGGCGTACCGTGATTGGGGCGTACCGTGATTGGAGCGTAACGTGATTGGGCCGTACCGTGATTGGGGCGTACCGTGATTTGGGCGTAATGTGATTGGGCCATACCGTGATTGGAGCGTACCGTGATTGGGGCGTACCGTGATTGGGGCGTACCGTGATTGGGCCATACCGTGATTGGGGCATACCGTGATTGGGGCATACCGTGATTGGGGCGTATCGTGATTGGGGCGTACCGTGATTGGGGCGTACCGTGATTGGGCCGTACCATGATTGGAGCTGACCGTGATTGGGGCGTACCATGATTGGTACGTACCGTGATTGTGGCGTACCGTGATTGGGGCGTACCGTGATTTGGGCGTAATGTGATTGGGCCATACCGTGATTGGGGCGTACCGTGATTGGGGCGTACCGTGATCGGGATGTACCGTGATCGGGGCGTACCGTGATCGGGGCGTACCGTGATCGGGGCGTACCGTGATTGGGGCGTACCGTGATTGGAGCGTACCGTTATTGGGGCGTACCCTGATTGGGAAGGACCGTGATTGGAGCGTACCGTGATTGTGGCGTACCATGATTGGGGCATACCGTGATTGGGGCGTACCGTGATCGGGGCGTACCGTGATTGGGGAAGACCGTGATTGGGGCGTACCGTGATTGGGGCGTACCGTGATTGGGGCGTAATGAGATTGGGGCGTACCGTGATTGGGGCGTACCGTGATTGGGGCGTACCGTGATTGGAGCGTACCGTGATTGGGGCGTAATGAGATTGGGGCGTACCGTGATTGGGGCGTACCGTGATTGGAGCGTACCGTGATTGGGGCGTACCGTGATTGTGGCGTACCGTGATTGGGGCGTACCGTGAATGGGCCGTACCGCGATTGGGGCGTACCGTGATTGGGGCGTACCGTGATTGGGGCGTACCGTGATTGGGGCGTACCGTGATTGGAGCGTAATGTGATTGGGGCGTACCGTGATTGGGGCGTACTGTGATTGAGGCGTACCGTGATTGGGGCGTAATGTGATTGGGGCGTACCGTGATTGGGACGTACCGTGATTGGGGCGTAATGTGATTGGGTCGTACCGTGATTGGGGCGTACCGTGATTGAGGCGTACCGTGATTGGGGCGTAATGTGATTGGGACGTACCGTGATCGGGGCCGTACCGGGATTGGGGCGTACTGTGATTGGGGCATTCCGTGATTGGGGCGTACCGTGATTGGGGCGTACCGTGATTGGGCCGTATCGTGATTGGGGCGTACCGTGATTGGGGCGTACCGTGATTGGGGCGTACCGTGATTGGGGTGTAATGTGATTGGGCCGTACCATGATTGGGGCGTAATGTGATTGGGGCGTACCGTGATTTGGGCGTACCGTGATTGGGGTGTACTGTGATTGGGGCGTACCGTGATTGGAGCGTATCGTGATTGGGGCGTAATGTGATTGGGGCGTACCGTGATTGGGGCATACCGTGATTGGAGCGTTCCGTGATTGGGGCGTACCGTGATTGGGGCGTAACGTGATTGGGGAGTACCGTGATCGGGGCGTACCGTGAATGGGGCGTACCGTGATTGGAGTGTATCGTGATTGGGGCGTAATGTGATTGGGGCGTACCGTGATTGGGGTGTACCGTGATTGGAGCGTACGTGATTGGGGTGTACCCTGATTGGAGCGTACCGTGATTGGAGCGTACCGTGATTGGGGAGTACCGTGATTGGGGCGTACCGTGAATGGGGCGTACCGTGATTGGGGCGTACCGTGATTGGGGCGTACCGTGAATGGGGCGTACCGTGATTGGGGCATACCGTGATTGGGGCGTACCGTGATTGGGGCGTACCGTGATTGGGGCGTACCGTGATTGGGGCGTATCGTGATTTGGATGTTCAGTGATTGGGGCGTACCGTGATTGGGGCGTAATGTGATTGGGGCGTACCGTGATTGGGCCGTACCGTGATTGGGGCGTAATGTGAGTGGTGCATACCGTGACTGGGGGGTACCGTGAAAGGAGCGTACCGTGATTGGACCATACCGTGATGGGGGCGTACCGTGATTGGGGGGTACCGTGATTGGAGCGTACCGTGATTGGACCGTACCGTGATTGGGGCGTACCGTGATTGGGGCGTAATGTGAGTGGGGCATACCGTGATTGGGCCGGACCGTGATTGGAGCGTACCGTGATTGGGGTGTACCCTGATTGGAGCGTACCGTGATTGGGGCGTACCGTGATTGGGGCGTACAGTAATTGGGGCGTACCGTGATTGGGGCGTACCGTGATTGGGGCGTAATGTGATTGGGACGGACCGTGATTGGGGCGTACCGTGATTGGGGCGTACCGTGATTGGGGCGTACAGTAATTGGGGCGTACCGTGATTGGGGCGTAATGTGATTGGAGCGTACCGTGATTGGGGCGTACCGTGATTGGGGCGTACCGTGATTGGGCCGTACCGTGATTGGGGAGTACCGTGATTGGGCCGTACCGTGATTGGAGCGTATCGTGATTGGGGCGCACCGTGATTGGGGCGTACCGTGATTGGGGAGTACCGTGATTGGGGCATACCGTGATTGGGGCGTACCGTGATTGGGGCGTATCGTGATTGGGACGTTCAGTGATTGGGGCGTACCGTGATTGGGGCGTACCGTGATTGGGGCGTATCGTGATTGGGGCGTACCGTGATTGGGACGTACCGTGATTGGGGCGTAATGTGATTGGGGCGTACCGTGATTGGGGCGTACCGTGATTGGGGCGTATCGTGATTGGGGCGTACCGTGATTGGGCCGTACCGTGATTGGGCCGTACCGTGACTGGACCGTACCGTGATTGAGGCGTACCGTGATTGGGGCGTAATGTGATTGGGGCGTACCGTGATTGGGACGTACCGTGATTGGGGCGTAATGTGATTGGGGCGGACCGTGATTGGGGCGTACCGTGATTGGAGCGTACCGTGATTGGGGCGTACCGTGATTGGGGCGTACCGTGATTGGTCCGTACCGTGATTGGGGCGTACAGTGATTGGACCGTACCATGATTGGGGCATACCGTGATTGGGGCGTATCGTGATTGGGGCGTACCGTGATTGGGGCGTACCGTGATTGGGGCTTACCGTGATTGGGGCGTACCGTGATTGGGGCGTACCGTGATTGGAGCGTAACGTGATTGGGCCGTACCGTGATTGGGGCGTACCGTGATTTGGGCGTAATGTGATTGGGCCATACCGTGATTGGAGCGTACCGTGATTGGGGCGTACCGTGATTGGGGCGTACCGTGATTGGGCCATACCGTGATTGGGGCGTATCGTGATTGGGGCGTACCGTGATTGGGGCGTACCGTGATTGGGCCGTACCGTGATTGGAGCTGACCGTGATTGGGGCGTACCGTGATTGGTACGTACCGTGATTGTGGCATACCGTGATTGGGGCGTACCGTGATTGGGGCGTACCGTGATTGGGGCGTACCGTGATTGGGGCGTACCGTGATCGGGATGTACCGTGATCGGGGCGTACCGTGATCGGGGCGTACCGTGATCGGGGCGTACCGTGATCGGGGCGTACCGTGATTGGGGCGTACCGTGATTGGAGCGTACCGTTATTGGGGCGTACCCTGATTGGGAAGGACCGTGATTGGAGCGTACCGTGATTGTGGCGTACCATGATTGGGGCATACCGTGATTGGGGCATACCGTGATCGGGGCGTACCGTGATTGGGGAAGACCGTGATTGGGGCGTACCGTGATTGGGGCGTACCGTGATTGGGGCGTAATGAGATTGGGGCGTACCGTGATTGGGGCGTACCGTGATTGGGGCGTACCGTGATTGGAGCGTACCGTGATTGGGGCGTAATGAGATTGGGGCGTACCGTGATTGGGGCGTACCATGATTGGAGCGTACCGTGATTGGGGCGTACCGTGATTGTGGCGTACCGTGATTGGGGCGTACCGTGAATGGGCCGTACCGCGATTGGGGCGTACCGTGATTGGAGCGTAATGTGATTGGGGCGTACCGTGATTGGGGCGTACCGTGATTGGGGCGTAATGTGATTGGGGCGTACCGTGATTGGGACGTACCGTGATTGGGGCGTAATGTGATTGGGTCGTACCGTGATTGGGGCGTACCGTGATTGGAGCGTACCGTGATTGAGGCGTACCGTGATTGGGGCGTAATGTGATTGGGACGTACCGTGATCGGGGCCGTACCGGGATTGGGGCGTACTGTGATTGGGGCGTACAGTGATTGGGGCGTACCGGGATTGGTGCGTACCATGATTGGGGCATTCCGTGATTGGGGCGTACCGTGATTGGGGCGTACCGTGATTGGGCCGTACCGTGATTGGGGCGTACCGTGATTGGGGCGTACCGTGATTGGGGCGTAATGTGATTGGGGTGTAATGTGATTGGGCCGTACCATGATTGGGGCGTAATGTGATTGGGGCGTACCGTGATTGGGGCGTACCGTGATTGGGGTGTACTGTGATTGGGGCGTACCGTGATTGGAGCGTATCGTGATTGGGGCGTAATGTGATTGGGGCGTACCGTGATTGGGGCATACCGTGATTGGAGCGTTCCGTGATTGGGGCGTACCGTGATTGGGGCGTAACGTGATTGGGGAGTACCGTGATCGGGGCGTACCGTGAATGGGGCGTACCGTGATTGGAGTGTATCGTGATTGGGGCGTAATGTGATTGGGGCGTACCGTGATTGGGGTGTACCGTGATTGGAGCGTACCGTGATTGGGGTGTACCCTGATTGGAGCGTTCCGTGATTGGAGCGTACCGTGATTGGGGAGTACCGTGATTGGGGCGTACCGTGAATGGGGCGTACCGTGATTGGGGCATACCGTGATTGGGGCATACCGTGATTGGGGCGTACCCTGTTTGGAGCGTACCGTGATTGGGGCGTACCGTGATTGGGGCGTACCGTGATTGGGGTGTATCGTGATTTGGATGTTCAGTGATTGGGGCGTACCGTGATTGGGGCGTACCGTGATTGGGGCGTAATGTGATTGGAGCGTACCGTGATTGGAGCGTACCGTGATTGGGGCGTACCGTGATTGGGCCGTACCGTGATTGGGGCGTAATGTGAGTGGTGCATACCGTGACTGGGGGGTACCGTGAAAGGAGCGTACCGTGATTGGACCATACCGTGATGGGGGCGTACCGTGATTGGGGGGTACCGTGATTGGAGCGTACCGTGATTGGACCGTACCGTGATTGGGGCGTACCGTGATTGGGGGGTCCCGTGATTGGGGCGTAATGTGAGTGGGGCATACCGTGATTGGGCCGTACCGTGATTGGAGCGTACCGTGATTGGGGTGTACCCTGATTGGAGCGTACCGTGATTGGGGCGTACCGTGATTGGGGCGTACCGTGATTGGGGCGTACCGTGATTGGAGCGTACCGTGATTGGGGCGTACAGTAATTGGGGCGTACCGTGATTGGGGCGTAATGTGATTGGAGCGTACCGTGATTGGGGCGTACCGTGATTGGGGCGTACCGTGATTGGGGCGTACCGTGATTGGGCCGTACCGTGATTGGGGAGTACCGTGCTTGGGCCGTACCGTGATTGGAGCGTATCGTGATTGGGGCGCACCGTGATTGGGGCGTACCGTGATTGGGGAGTACCGTGATTGGGGCGTACCGTGATTGGAGCGTACCGTGATTGGGCCGTACCGTGATTGGGGCGTACCGTGATTGGACCGTACCGTGATTGGAGCGTACCGTGATTGGGCCGTACCGTGATTGGAGCATACCGTGATTGGACCGTACCGTGATTGGACCGTACCGTGATTGGGACGTACCGTGATTGGGGCGTACCGTGATTGGAGCATACCGTGATTGGACCGTACCGTGATTGGACCGTACCGTGATTGGACCGTACCGTGATTGGGACGTACCGTGATTGGGGCGTATCGTGATTGGGACGTTCAGTGATTGGGGCGTACCGTGATTGGGGCGTACCGTGATTGGGGCGTAATGTGATTGGGGCGTACCGTGATTGGAGCGTACCGTGATTGGGCCGTACCGTGATTGGGGCGTAATGTGAGTGGGGCATACCGTGATTGGGGGGTACCGTGATTGGAGCGTACCGTGATTGGACCGTACCGTGATTGGGGCGTACCGTGATTGGGGCGTACCGTGATTGGGGCGTATCGTGATTGGGACGTTCAGTGATTGGGGCGTACCGTGATTGGGGCGTACCGTGATTGGGGCGTAATGTGATTGGAGCGTACCGTGATTGGAGCGTACCGTGATTGGGGCGTACCGTGATTGGGCCGTACCGTGATTGGGGCGTAATGTGAGTGGGGCATACCGTGATTGGGGGGTACCGTGATTGGAGCGTACCGTGATTGGACCGTACCGTGATTGGGGCGTACCGTGAATGGGCCGTACCGCGATTGGGGCGTACCGTGATTGGGGCGTACCGTGATTGAGGCGTACCGTGATTGGGGCGTAATGTGATTGGGGCGTACCGTGATTGGGACGTACCGTGATTGGGGCGTAATGTGATTGGGTCGTACCGTGATTGGGTCGTACCGTGATTGGGGCGTACCGTGATTGGGGCGTAATGTTATTGGGGCGTACCGTGATTGGGACGTACCGTGATTGGGGCGTACCGGGATTGGGGCGTACCGTGATTGGGGCATACCGTGATTGGGGCGTACCGGGATTGGGGCGTACCATGATTGGGGCATACCGTGATTGGACCGTACCGTGATTGGGGCGTACCGTGATTGGGGCGTACCGGGATTGGGGCGTACCGTGATTGGGGCGTAATGTGATTGGGACGTACGGTGATTGGGGCGTAATGTGATTGGGGCGTAATGTGATTGGGACGTACCATGATTGGGGCGTAATGTGATTGGGGCGTACCGTGATTGGGGCGTACCGTGATTGGAGCGTACCGTGATTGAGGCGTACCGTGATTGGGGCGTAATGTGATTGGGGCGTACCGTGATTGGGACGTACCGTGATTGGGGCGTAATGTGATTGGGGCGTACCGTGATTGGGGCGTACCGTGATTGGAGCGTACCGTGATTGGTGCGTACCGTGATTGGGGCGTACCGTGATTGGGGCGTATCGTGATTGGGGCGAACCGTGATTGGAGCGTACCGTGATTGGGGCGTACCGTGATTGGGGCGTACCGTGATTGGGGCGTATCGTGATTGGGGCGTATCGTGATTGGGGCGTACCGTGACTGGACCGTACCGTGACTGGACCGTACCGTGATTGAGGCGTAATGTGATTGGGGCGTACCGTGATTGGGACGTACCGTGATTGGGGCGTAATGTGATTGGGTCGTACCGTGATTGGGTCGTACCGTGATTGGGGCGTACCGTGATTGGGGCGTACCGTGATTGGGGCGTAATGTTATTGGGGCGTACCGTGATTGGGACGTACCGTGATTGGGGCGTACCGGGATTGGGGCGTACCGTGATTGGGGCATACCGTGATTGGGGCGTACCGGGATTGGGGCGTACCATGATTGGGGCATACCGTGATTGGACCGTACCGTGATTGGGGCGTACCGTGATTGGGGCGTACCGGGATTGGGGCGTACCGTGATTGGGCCATACCGTGATTGGACCGTACCTTGATTGGGGCGTAATGTGATTGGGACGTACCGTGATTGGGGCGTAATGTGATTGGGGCGTAATGTGATTGGGACGTACCGTGATTGGGGCGTACCGTGATTGGGGCGTACCGTGATTGGGGCGTACCGTGATTGGAGCGTACCGTGATTGAGGTGTACCGTGATTGGGGCGTAATGTGATTGGGGCGTACCGTGATTGGGACGTACCGTGATTGGGGCGTAATGTGATTGGGGCGTACCGTGATTGGGGCGTACCGGGATTGGAGCGTACCGTGATTGTGGCGTACCGTGATTGGGGCGTACCGTGATTGGGGCGTATCGTGATTGAGGCGTACCGTGATTGGGGCGTAATGTGATTGGGGCGTACCGTGATTGGGACGTACCGTGATTGGGGCGTACCGGGATTGGGGCGTACCGCGATTGGGGCGTACCGCGATTGGGGCGTACCGCGATTGGGGCGTACCGTGATTGGGGCGTACCGTGATTGGGGCGTACCGGGATTGGGGCGTACCGTGATTGGGGCATACCGTGATTGGGGCGTACCGTGATTGGGGCGTACCGTGATTGGAGCGTATCGTGATTGGGGCGTACCGTGATTGGGGCGTACCCTGATTGGGGAGGACCGTGATTGGGGCGTACCGGGATTGGGGCGTACCGTGATTGGGGCATACCGTGATTGGGGCGTACCGTGATTGGGGCGTACCGTGATTGGAGCGTATCGTGATTGGGGCGTACCGTGATTGGGGCGTACCCTGATTGGGGAGGACCGTGATTGGAGCGTACCGTGATTGTGGCGTACCATGATTGGGGCATACCGTGACTGGGGCGTACCGTGATCGGGGCGTACCGTGATTGGGGAGGACCGTGATTGGGGCGTACCGTGATTGGAGCGTACCGTGATTGGGGCGTAATGAGATTGGGGCGTACCGTGATTGGGGCGTACCGTGACTGAAGCGTACCGTGATTGGGGCGTAATGAGATTGGGGCGTACCGTGATTGGGGCGTACCGTGATTGGGGCGTACCGTGATTGGAGCGTACCGTGATTGGGGCGTACCGTGATTGGGGCGTACTGTGATTGGGTCGAACCGTGATTGGGTCGAACCGTGATTGGGGCATACCGTGATTGGGGCGTACCGGGATTGGGGCGTACCGTGATTGGGGCATACCGTGATTGGGGCGTACCGGGATTGGGGCGTACCATGATTGGGGCATACCGTAAATGGACCGTACCGTGATTGGGGCGTACCGTGATTGGGGCGTACCGGGATTGGGGCGTACCGTGATTGGGGCATACCGTGATTGGACCGTACCGTGATTGGGGCGTAATGTGATTGGGACGTCCCGTGATTGGGGCGTACCGTGATTGGAGCGTACCATTATTGGGGCGTACCCTGATTGGGGAGGATCGTGATTGGAGCGTACCGTGATTGGGGCGTAATGTGATTGGGGCGGACCGTGATTGGGCCCTACCGTGATTGGGTCGTACCGTGATTAGGGCGTACCGTGATTGGAGCGTACCATTATTGGGGCGTACCCTGATTGGGGAGGATCGTGATTGGAGCGTACCGTGATTGTGGCGTACCGTGATTGGGGCGTACCGTGATCGGCGCGTACCGTGATTGGGGCTTACCGTGATTGGGGCGTACCGTGATTGGAGCGTACCGTGATTGGGGCGTACCGTGATTGGGGCGTACCGTGATTGGAGCGTACCGTGATTGGAGCGTACCGTGATTGGGGCGTAATGAGATTGGGGCGTAATGTGATTGGGACGTACCGTGATTGGAGCGTACCGTGATTGGGACGTACCGTGATTGGGGCGTAATGTGATTGGGTTGTACCGTGATTTGGGCGTACCGTGATTGGGGCGTACCGTGATTGGGGCGTACCGTGATTGGAGCGTACCGTGATTGGGACGTACCGTGATTGGGGCGTAATGTGATTGGGTTGTACCGTGATTGGGGCGTACCGTGATTGGGCCGTACCGTGATTGGGCCGTACCGTGATTGGGGCATACCGTGATTGGGGCATACCGTGATTGGACCGTACCGTGATTGGGGCGTAATGTGATTGGGCCGTACCGTGATTGGAGCGTACCGGGATTGAGGCGTACCGTGATTGGGGCGTAATGTGATTGGGGCGTACCGTGATTGGGACGTACCGTGATTGGGGCGTACCGGGATTGGGGCGTACCGTGATTGGGGCATACCGTGATTGGGGCATACCGTGATTGGACCGTACCGTGATTGGGGCGTAATGTGATTGGGAGGTACGGTGATTGGGGCGAAATGTGATTGGGGCGTAATGTGATTGGGACGTACCGTGATTGGGGCGTAATGTGATTGGGGCGTACCGTGATTGGGGCGTACCGTGATTGGAGCGTACCGTGATTGAGGCGTACCGTGATTGGGGCGTAATGTGATTGGGGCGTACCGTGATTGGGACGTACCGTGATTGGGGCGTAATGTGATTGGGGCGTACCGTGATTGGGGCGTACCGTGATTGGAGCGTACCGTGATTGGGGCGTACCGTGATTGGGGCGTACAGTGATTGGACCGTACCGTGATTGGGGCGTACCGTGATTGGGGCGTACCGTGATTGGGGCGTACCGTGATTGGGGCGTATCGTGATTGGGGCGTACCGTGATTGGGCCGTACCGTGATTGGAGCTGACCGTGATTGGGGCGTACCGGGATTGGGGCGTACCATGATTGGGGCATACCGTGATTGGACCGTACCGTGATTGGGGCGTACCGGGATTGGGGCGTACCGTGATTGGGGCATACCGTGATTGGACCGTACCTTGATTGGGGCGTAATGTGATTGGGACGTACCGTGATTGGGGCGTAATGTGATTGGGGCGTAATGTGATTGGGACGTACCGTGATTGGGGCGTAATGTGATTGGGGCGTAATGTGATTGGGGCGTACCGTGATTGGGGCGTAATGTGATTGGGGCGTAATGTGATTGGGGCGTACCGTGATTGGAGCGTACCGTGATTGGGGCGTATCGTGATTGGGGCGTACCGTGATTGGGGCGTACCGTGATTGGGGCGTATCGTGATTGGGACGTACCGTGATTGGGGCGTAATGTGATTGGGGCGTACCGGGATTGGAGCGTACCGTGATTGAGGTGTACCGTGATTGGGGCGTAATGTGGTTGGGGCGTACCGTGATTGGGGCGTAATGTGATTGGGGCGTACCGTGATTGGGGCGTACCGTGATTGGAGCGTACCGTGATTGGGGCGTAATGAGATTGGGGCGTACCGTGATTGGGGCGTACTGTGATTGGGGCGTACCGTGACTGGAGCGTACCGTGATTGGGGCGTAATGAGATTGGGGCGTACCGTGATTGGGGCGTACCGTGATTGGGGCGTATCGTGATTGGAGCGTACCGTGATTGGGGCATACCGTGATTGGGGCGTACTGTGATTGGGTCGAACCGTGATTGGGGCGTGCCGTGATTGGGGCGTACCGTGATTGGAGCGAACCGTGATTGGGTCGTACCGTGATTGGGGCGTACCGTGATTGGGGTGTAATGTTATTGGGGCGTACCGTGATTGGGACGTACCGTGATTGGGGCGTACCGGGATTGGGGCGTACCGTGATTGGGGCATACCGTGATTGGGGCGTAATGTGATTGGGGCGTACCGTGATTGGGACGTACCGTGATTGGGGCGTAATGTGATTGGGGCGTACCGTGATTGGGGCGTACCGTGATTGGAGCGTACCGTGATTGTGGCGTACCGTGATTGGGGCGTATCGTGATTGGGGCGTACCGTGATTGGGGCGTACCGTGACTGGACCGTACCGTGATTGAGGCGTACCGTGATTGGGGCGTAATGTGATTGGGGCGTACCGTGATTGGGACGTACCGTGATTTGGGCGTAATGTGATTGGGCCATACCGTGATTGGAGCGTACCGTGATTGGGGCGTACCGTGATTGGGGCGTACCGTGATTGGGGCATACCGTGATTGGGGCGTAATGTGATTGGGGCGTACCGGGATTGGGGCGTAATGTGATTGGGGCGTAATGTGATTGGGGCGTACCGTGATTGGGCCGTACCGTGATTGGGGCGTAATGTGATTGGGGCGTACCGTGATTGGAGCGTACCGTGATTGGGGCGTACCGTGATTGGGGCATACCGTGATTGGGGCGTAATGTGATTGGGGCGTACCGGGATTGGGGCGTAATGCGATTGGGGCGTAATGTGATTGGGGCGTACCGTGATTGGGCCGTACCGTGATTGGGGCGTAATGTGATTGGGGCGTACCGTGATTGGAGCGTACCGTGATTGGGACGTACCGTGATTGGGGCGTAATGTGATTGGGGCGTACCGTGATTGGGGCGTACCGTGATTGGAGCGTACCGTGATTGTGGCGTACCATGATTGGGGCATACCGTGATTGGGGCGTATCGTGATTGGGGCGAACCGTGATTGGAGCGTACCGTGATTGGGGCGTAATGTGATTGGGGCGTACCGTGATTGGGGCGTACCGTGATTGGAGCGTACCGTGATTGGGGCGTACCGTGATTGGGGCGTACCGTGATTGGGGCGTATCGTGATTGGGGCGTACCGTGATTGGGACGTACCGTGATTGGGGCGTAATGTGATTGGGGCGTACCGTGATTGGGGCGTACCGTGATTGGGGCGTATCGTGATTGGGGCGTACCGTGATTGGGGCGTACCGTGATTGGGGCGTATCGTGATTGGGACGTACCGTGATTGGGCCGTACCGTGACTGGACCGTACCGTGATTGAGGCGTACCGTGATTGGGGCGTAATGTGATTGGGGCGTAATGTGATTGGGACGTACCGTGATTGGGGCGTAATGTGATTGGGGCGTACCGTGATTGGGGCGTACCGTGATTGGAGCGTACCGTGATTGGGGCGTACCGTGATTGGGGCGTACCGTGATTGGTCCGTACCGTGATTGGGGCGTACAGTGATTGGACCGTACCGAGATTGGGGCATACCGTGATTGGGGCGTATCGTGATTGGGGCGTACCGTGATTCCGGCGTACCGTGATTGGAGCGTACCGTGATTGGGGCGTACCGTGATTGGGGCGTACCGTGATTGGGGCGTACCGTGATTTGGGCGTAATGTGATTGGGGCGTACCGTGATTGGGGCGTACCGTGATTTGGGCGTAATGTGATTGGGGCGTACCGTGATTGGGGCGTATCGTGATTGGGGCGTACCGTGATTGGGGCGTATCGTGATTGGGGCGTACTGTGATTGGGGCGTACCGTGATTGGGACGTACCGTGATTGGGGCGTAATGTGATTGGGTCGTACCGTGATTGGGGCGTACCGTGATTGGAGCGTACCGTGATTGAGGCGTACCGTGATTGGGGCGTAATGTGATTGGGACGTACCGTGATTGGGGCGTACCGGGATTGGGGCGTACTGTGATTGGGGCATACCGTGATTGGGGCGTACCGGGATTGGTGCGTACCATGATTGGGGCATTCCGTGATTGGGGCGTACCGTGATTGGGGCGTACCGTGATTGGGCCGTATCGTGATTGGGGCGTACCGTGATTGGGGCGTAATGTGATTGGGCCGTACCGTGATTGGGGCGTAATGTGATTGGGGCGTAATGTGATTGGGTCGTACCGTGATTGGGTCGTACCGTGATTGGGGCGTACCGTGATTGGGGCGTAATGTTATTGGGGCGTACCGTGATTGGGACGTACCGTGATTGGGGCGTACCGGGATTGGGGCGTACCGTGATTGGGGCATACCGTGATTGGGGCGTACCGGGATTGGGGCGTACCATGATTGGGGCATACCGTGATTGGACCGTACCGTGATTGGGGCGTACCGTGATTGGGGCGTACCGGGATTGGGGCGTACCGTGATTGGGGCGTAATGTGATTGGGACGTACGGTGATTGGGGCGTAATGTGATTGGGGCGTAATGTGATTGGGACGTACCATGATTGGGGCGTAATGTGATTGGGGCGTACCGTGATTGGGGCGTACCGTGATTGGAGCGTACCGTGATTGAGGCGTACCGTGATTGGGGCGTAATGTGATTGGGGCGTACCGTGATTGGGACGTACCGTGATTGGGGCGTAATGTGATTGGGGCGTACCGTGATTGGGGCGTACCGTGATTGGAGCGTACCGTGATTGGTGCGTACCGTGATTGGGGCGTACCGTGATTGGGGCGTATCGTGATTGGGGCGAACCGTGATTGGAGCGTACCGTGATTGGGGCGTACCGTGATTGGGGCGTACCGTGATTGGGGCGTATCGTGATTGGGGCGTATCGTGATTGGGGCGTACCGTGACTGGACCGTACCGTGACTGGACCGTACCGTGATTGAGGCGTAATGTGATTGGGGCGTACCGTGATTGGGACGTACCGTGATTGGGGCGTAATGTGATTGGGTCGTACCGTGATTGGGTCGTACCGTGATTGGGGCGTACCGTGATTGGGGCGTAATGTTATTGGGGCGTACCGTGATTGGGACGTACCGTGATTGGGGCGTACCGGGATTGGGGCGTACCGTGATTGGGGCATACCGTGATTGGGGCGTACCGGGATTGGGGCGTACCATGATTGGGGCATACCGTGATTGGACCGTACCGTGATTGGGGCGTATCGTGATTGGGGCGAACCGTGATTGGAGCGTACCGTGATTGGGGCGTACCGTGATTGGGGCGTACCGTGATTGGGGCGTATCGTGATTGGGGCGTATCGTGATTGGGGCGTACCGTGACTGGACCGTACCGTGACTGGACCGTACCGTGATTGAGGCGTAATGTGATTGGGGCGTACCGTGATTGGGACGTACCGTGATTGGGGCGTAATGTGATTGGGTCGTACCGTGATTGGGTCGTACCGTGATTGGGGCGTACCGTGATTGGGGCGTAATGTTATTGGGGCGTACCGTGATTGGGACGTACCGTGATTGGGGCGTACCGGGATTGGGGCGTACCGTGATTGGGGCATACCGTGATTGGGGCGTACCGGGATTGGGGCGTACCATGATTGGGGCATACCGTGATTGGACCGTACCGTGATTGGGGCGTACCGTGATTGGGGCGTACCGGGATTGGGGCGTACCGTGATTGGGCCATACCGTGATTGGACCGTACCTTGATTGGGGCGTAATGTGATTGGGACGTACCGTGATTGGGGCGTAATGTGATTGGGGCGTAATGTGATTGGGACGTACCGTGATTGGGGCGTACCGTGATTGGGGCGTACCGTGATTGGGGCGTACCGTGATTGGAGCGTACCGTGATTGAGGTGTACCGTGATTGGGGCGTAATGTGATTGGGGCGTACCGTGATTGGGACGTACCGTGATTGGGGCGTAATGTGATTGGGGCGTACCGTGATTGGGGCGTACCGGGATTGGAGCGTACCGTGATTGTGGCGTACCGTGATTGGGGCGTACCGTGATTGGGGCGTATCGTGATTGAGGCGTACCGTGATTGGGGCGTAATGTGATTGGGGCGTACCGTGATTGGGACGTACCGTGATTGGGGCGTACCGGGATTGGGGCGTAATGAGATTGGGGCGTACCGTGATTGGGGCGTACCGGGATTGGGGCGTACTGTGATTGGGTCGAACCGTGATTGGGGCGTGCCGTGATTGGGGCGTACCGTGATTGGAGCGAACCGTGATTGGGGCGTACCGTGATTGTGGCGTACCGTGATTGGGGCGTACCGCGATTGGGGCGTACCGCGATTGGGGCGTACCGCGATTGGGGCGTACCGTGATTGGGGCGTACCGTGATTGGGGCGTACCGGGATTGGGGCGTACCGTGATTGGGGCATACCGTGATTGGGGCGTACCGTGATTGGGGCGTACCGTGATTGGAGCGTATCGTGATTGGGGCGTACCGTGATTGGGGCGTACCCTGATTGGGGAGGACCGTGATTGGAGCGTACCGTGATTGTGGCGTACCATGATTGGGGCATACCGTGACTGGGGCGTACCGTGATCGGGGCGTACCGTGATTGGGGAGGACCGTGATTGGGGCGTACCGTGATTGGAGCGTACCGTGATTGGGGCGTAATGAGATTGGGGCGTACCGTGATTGGGGCGTACCGTGACTGAAGCGTACCGTGATTGGGGCGTAATGAGATTGGGGCGTACCGTGATTGGGGCGTACCGTGATTGGGGCGTACCGTGATTGGAGCGTACCGTGATTGGGGCGTACCGTGATTGGGGCGTACTGTGATTGGGTCGAACCGTGATTGGGTCGAACCGTGATTGGGGCATACCGTGATTGGGGCGTACCGGGATTGGGGCGTACCGTGATTGGGGCATACCGTGATTGGGGCGTACCGGGATTGGGGCGTACCATGATTGGGGCATACCGTAAATGGACCGTACCGTGATTGGGGCGTACCGTGATTGGGGCGTACCGGGATTGGGGCGTACCGTGATTGGGGCATACCGTGATTGGACCGTACCGTGATTGGGGCGTAATGTGATTGGGACGTCCCGTGATTGGGGCGTACCGTGATTGGAGCGTACCATTATTGGGGCGTACCCTGATTGGGGAGGATCGTGATTGGAGCGTACCGTGATTGGGGCGTAATGTGATTGGGGCGGACCGTGATTGGGCCCTACCGTGATTGGGTCGTACCGTGATTAGGGCGTACCGTGATTGGAGCGTACCATTATTGGGGCGTACCCTGATTGGGGAGGATCGTGATTGGAGCGTACCGTGATTGTGGCGTACCGTGATTGGGGCGTACCGTGATCGGCGCGTACCGTGATTGGGGCTTACCGTGATTGGGGCGTACCGTGATTGGAGCGTACCGTGATTGGGGCGTACCGTGATTGGGGCGTACCGTGATTGGAGCGTACCGTGATTGGAGCGTACCGTGATTGGGGCGTAATGAGATTGGGGCGTAATGTGATTGGGACGTACCGTGATTGGAGCGTACCGTGATTGGGACGTACCGTGATTGGGGCGTAATGTGATTGGGTTGTACCGTGATTTGGGCGTACCGTGATTGGGGCGTACCGTGATTGGGGCGTACCGTGATTGGAGCGTACCGTGATTGGGACGTACCGTGATTGGGGCGTAATGTGATTGGGTTGTACCGTGATTGGGGCGTACCGTGATTGGGCCGTACCGTGATTGGGCCGTACCGTGATTGGGGCATACCGTGATTGGGGCATACCGTGATTGGACCGTACCGTGATTGGGGCGTAATGTGATTGGGCCGTACCGTGATTGGAGCGTACCGGGATTGAGGCGTACCGTGATTGGGGCGTAATGTGATTGGGGCGTACCGTGATTGGGACGTACCGTGATTGGGGCGTACCGGGATTGGGGCGTACCGTGATTGGGGCATACCGTGATTGGGGCATACCGTGATTGGACCGTACCGTGATTGGGGCGTAATGTGATTGGGAGGTACGGTGATTGGGGCGAAATGTGATTGGGGCGTAATGTGATTGGGACGTACCGTGATTGGGGCGTAATGTGATTGGGGCGTACCGTGATTGGGGCGTACCGTGATTGGAGCGTACCGTGATTGAGGCGTACCGTGATTGGGGCGTAATGTGATTGGGGCGTACCGTGATTGGGACGTACCGTGATTGGGGCGTAATGTGATTGGGGCGTACCGTGATTGGGGCGTACCGTGATTGGAGCGTACCGTGATTGGGGCGTACCGTGATTGGGGCGTACAGTGATTGGACCGTACCGTGATTGGGGCGTACCGTGATTGGGGCGTACCGTGATTGGGGCGTACCGTGATTGGGGCGTATCGTGATTGGGGCGTACCGTGATTGGGCCGTACCGTGATTGGAGCTGACCGTGATTGGGGCGTACCGGGATTGGGGCGTACCATGATTGGGGCATACCGTGATTGGACCGTACCGTGATTGGGGCGTACCGTGATTGGGGCGTACCGGGATTGGGGCGTACCGTGATTGGGGCATACCGTGATTGGACCGTACCTTGATTGGGGCGTAATGTGATTGGGACGTACCGTGATTGGGGCGTAATGTGATTGGGGCGTAATGTGATTGGGACGTACCGTGATTGGGGCGTAATGTGATTGGGGCGTAATGTGATTGGGGCGTACCGTGATTGGGGCGTAATGTGATTGGGGCGTAATGTGATTGGGGCGTACCGTGATTGGAGCGTACCGTGATTGGGGCGTATCGTGATTGGGGCGTACCGTGATTGGGGCGTACCGTGATTGGGGCGTATCGTGATTGGGACGTACCGTGATTGGGGCGTAATGTGATTGGGGCGTACCGGGATTGGAGCGTACCGTGATTGAGGTGTACCGTGATTGGGGCGTAATGTGGTTGGGGCGTACCGTGATTGGGGCGTAATGTGATTGGGGCGTACCGTGATTGGGGCGTACCGTGATTGGAGCGTACCGTGATTGGGGCGTAATGAGATTGGGGCGTACCGTGATTGGGGCGTACTGTGATTGGGGCGTACCGTGACTGGAGCGTACCGTGATTGGGGCGTAATGAGATTGGGGCGTACCGTGATTGGGGCGTACCGTGATTGGGGCGTATCGTGATTGGAGCGTACCGTGATTGGGGCATACCGTGATTGGGGCGTACTGTGATTGGGTCGAACCGTGATTGGGGCGTGCCGTGATTGGGGCGTACCGTGATTGGAGCGAACCGTGATTGGGTCGTACCGTGATTGGGGCGTACCGTGATTGGGGTGTAATGTTATTGGGGCGTACCGTGATTGGGACGTACCGTGATTGGGGCGTACCGGGATTGGGGCGTACCGTGATTGGGGCATACCGTGATTGGGGCGTAATGTGATTGGGGCGTACCGTGATTGGGACGTACCGTGATTGGGGCGTAATGTGATTGGGGCGTACCGTGATTGGGGCGTACCGTGATTGGAGCGTACCGTGATTGTGGCGTACCGTGATTGGGGCGTATCGTGATTGGGGCGTACCGTGATTGGGGCGTACCGTGACTGGACCGTACCGTGATTGAGGCGTACCGTGATTGGGGCGTAATGTGATTGGGGCGTACCGTGATTGGGACGTACCGTGATTTGGGCGTAATGTGATTGGGCCATACCGTGATTGGAGCGTACCGTGATTGGGGCGTACCGGGATTGGGGCGTACCGTGATTGGGGCATACCGTGATTGGGGCGTAATGTGATTGGGGCGTACCGGGATTGGGGCGTAATGTGATTGGGGCGTAATGTGATTGGGGCGTACCGTGATTGGGCCGTACCGTGATTGGGGCGTAATGTGATTGGGGCGTACCGTGATTGGAGCGTACCGTGATTGGGGCGTACCGTGATTGGGGCATACCGTGATTGGGGCGTAATGTGATTGGGGCGTACCGGGATTGGGGCGTAATGCGATTGGGGCGTAATGTGATTGGGGCGTACCGTGATTGGGCCGTACCGTGATTGGGGCGTAATGTGATTGGGGCGTACCGTGATTGGAGCGTACCGTGATTGGGACGTACCGTGATTGGGGCGTAATGTGATTGGGGCGTACCGTGATTGGGGCGTACCGTGATTGGAGCGTACCGTGATTGTGGCGTACCATGATTGGGGCATACCGTGATTGGGGCGTATCGTGATTGGGGCGAACCGTGATTGGAGCGTACCGTGATTGGGGCGTAATGTGATTGGGGCGTACCGTGATTGGGGCGTACCGTGATTGGAGCGTACCGTGATTGGGGCGTACCGTGATTGGGGCGTACCGTGATTGGGGCGTATCGTGATTGGGGCGTACCGTGATTGGGACGTACCGTGATTGGGGCGTAATGTGATTGGGGCGTACCGTGATTGGGGCGTACCGTGATTGGGGCGTATCGTGATTGGGGCGTACCGTGATTGGGGCGTACCGTGATTGGGGCGTATCGTGATTGGGACGTACCGTGATTGGGCCGTACCGTGACTGGACCGTACCGTGATTGAGGCGTACCGTGATTGGGGCGTAATGTGATTGGGGCGTAATGTGATTGGGACGTACCGTGATTGGGGCGTAATGTGATTGGGGCGTACCGTGATTGGGGCGTACCGTGATTGGAGCGTACCGTGATTGGGGCGTACCGTGATTGGGGCGTACCGTGATTGGTCCGTACCGTGATTGGGGCGTACAGTGATTGGACCGTACCGAGATTGGGGCATACCGTGATTGGGGCGTATCGTGATTGGGGCGTACCGTGATTCCGGCGTACCGTGATTGGAGCGTACCGTGATTGGGGCGTACCGTGATTGGGGCGTACCGTGATTGGGGCGTACCGTGATTTGGGCGTAATGTGATTGGGGCGTACCGTGATTGGGGCGTACCGTGATTTGGGCGTAATGTGATTGGGGCGTACCGTGATTGGGGCGTATCGTGATTGGGGCGTACCGTGATTGGGGCGTATCGTGATTGGGGCGTACTGTGATTGGGGCGTACCGTGATTGGGACGTACCGTGATTGGGGCGTAATGTGATTGGGTCGTACCGTGATTGGGGCGTACCGTGATTGGAGCGTACCGTGATTGAGGCGTACCGTGATTGGGGCGTAATGTGATTGGGACGTACCGTGATTGGGGCGTACCGGGATTGGGGCGTACTGTGATTGGGGCATACCGTGATTGGGGCGTACCGGGATTGGTGCGTACCATGATTGGGGCATTCCGTGATTGGGGCGTACCGTGATTGGGGCGTACCGTGATTGGGCCGTATCGTGATTGGGGCGTACCGTGATTGGGGCGTAATGTGATTGGGCCGTACCGTGATTGGGGCGTAATGTGATTGGGGCGTAATGTGATTGGGCCGTACCGTGATTGGGGCGTAATGTGATTGGGGCGTACCGTGATTGGGGCGTACCGTGATTGGGGCGTACCGTGATTGGGGCGTAATGTGATTGGGGCGTAATGTGATTGGGGCGTAATGTGATTGGGCCGTACCGTGATTGGGGCGTAATGTGATTGGGGCGTACCGTGATTGGGGCGTACCGTGATTGGGGTGTACTGTGATTGGGGCGTACCGTGATTGGAGCGTATCGTGATTGGGGCGTACCGTGATTGGGGCGTACCGTGATTGGGGCGTAATGTGATTGGGGCGTAATGTGATTGGGCCGTACCGTGATTGGGGCGTAATGTGATTGGGGCGTACCGTGATTGGGGCGTACCGTGATTGGGGTGTACTGTGATTGGGGCGTACCGTGATTGGAGCGTATCGTGATTGGGGCGTAATGTGATTGGGGCGTACCGTGATTGGGGCGTACCGTGATTGGAGCGTTCCGTGATTGGGGCGTACCGTGATTGGGGCGTAATGTGATTGGGGAGTACCGTGATTGGGGCGTACCGTGAATGGGGCGTACCGTGATTGGAGCGTACCGTGATTGGGGCGTAATGTGATTGGAGCGTACCGTGATTGGAGCGTACCGTGATTGGGGCGTACCGTGACTGGGCCGTACCGTGATTGGGGCGTAATGTGAGTGGTGCATACCGTGACTGGGGGGTACCGTGATTGGAGCGTATCGTGATTGGGGCGTAATGTGATTGGGGCGTACCGTGATTGGGGCGTACCGTGATTGGAGCGTTCCGTGATTGGGGCGTACCGTGATTGGGGCGTAATGTGATTGGGGAGTACCGTGATTGGGGCGTACCGTGAATGGGGCGTACCGTGATTGGAGTGTATCGTGATTGGGGCGTAATGTGATTGGGGCGTACCGTGATTGGGGCGTACCGTGATTGGAGCGTACCGTGATTGGAGCGTACCGTGATTGGAGCGTACCGTGATTGGGGTGTACCCTGATTGGAGCGTACCGTGATTGGAGCGTACCGTGATTGGGGAGTACCGTGATTGGGGCGTACCGTGAATGGGGCGTACCGTGATTGGGGCGTACCGTGATTGGGGCATACCGTGATTGGGGCGTACCCTGATTGGAGCGTACCGTGATTGGGGCGTACCGTGATTGGGGCGTACCGTGATTGGGGCGTATCGTGATTTGGATGTTCAGTGATTGGGGCGTACCGTGATTGGGGCGTACCGTGATTGGGGCGTAATGTGATTGGAGCGTACCGTGATTGAAGCGTACCGTGATTGGGGCGTACCGTGACTGGGCCGTACCGTGATTGGGGCGTAATGTGAGTGGTGCATACCGTGACTGGGGGGTACCGTGATTGGAGCGTACCGTGATTGGACCGTACCGTGATGGGGGCGTACCGTGATTGGGGGGTACCGTGATTGGAGCGTACCGTGATTGGGGCGTACCGTGATTGGGGCGTACCGTGATTGGGGCGTACGGTGATTGGGGCGTACGGTGATTGGGGCGTATCGTGATTGGGGCGTATCGTGATTGGGGCGTACCGTGATTGGGGCGTACGGTGATTGGGGCGTACGGTGATTGGGGCGTATCGTGATTGGGGCGTATCGTGATTGGGCCGTACCGCGATTGGGGCGTACCGTGATTGGAGCGTAATGTGATTGGGGCGTACCGTGATTGTGGCGTACCGTGATTGGGGCGTACCGTGATTGGGGCCGACCGTGATTGGAGCGTACCATGATTGGGGCGTACCGTGATTGGGGCCTACCGTGATTGGAGCGTACCGTGATTGGGGCGTACCGTGATTGTGGCGTACCGTGATTGGGGCGTACGGTGATTGGGCCGTACCGCGATTGGGGCGTACCGTGATTGGAGCGTAATGTGATTGGGGCGTACCGTGATTGGGGCGTACTGTGATTGAGGCGTACCGTGATTGGGGCGTAATGTGATTGGGGCGTACCGTGATTGGGACGTACCGTGATTGGGGCGTAATGTGATTGGGTCGTACCGTGATTGGGTCGTACCGTGATTGGGGCGTACCGTGATTGAGGCGTACCGTGATTGGGGCGTAATGTGATTGGGGCGTACCGTGATTGGGACGTACCGTGATTGGGGCGTACCGGGATTGGGGCGTACCGTGATTGGGGCATACCGTGATTGGGGCGTACCGTGATTGGGGCGTACCGTGATTGGAGCGTACCGTTATTGGGGCGTACCCTGATTGGGGAGGACCGTGATTGGAGCGTACCGTGATTGTGGCGTACCATGATTGGGGCATACCGTGATTGGGGCATACCGTGATCGGGGCGTACCGTGATTGGGGAGGACCGTGATTGGGGCGTACCGTGATTGGAGCGTACCGTGATTGGGGCATAATGAGATTGGGGCGTACCGTGATTGGGGCGTACCGTGATTGGGGCGTACCGTGATTGGAGCGTACCGTGATTGGGGCGTACCGTGATTGGGGCGTACTGTGATTGGGTCGAACCGTGATTGGGGCGTGCCGTGATTTGGGCGTACCGTGATTGGAGCGTACCGTGATTGGGGCGTACCGGGATTGGGGCGTATCGTGATTGGGGCGTAATGTGATTGGGGCGTAATGTGATTGGGACGTACCGTGATTGGGGCGTAATGTGATTGGGTCGTACCGTGATTGGGTCGTACCGTGATTGGGGCGTACCGTGATTGGGGCGTGCCGTGATTTGGGCGTACAGTGATTGGGGCGTACCGTGAATGGGCCGTACCGTGATTGAGTCGTACCATGATTGGGGCGTAATGTGATTGGGGCGTACCGTGATTGGGACGTACCGTGATTGGGGCGTAATGTGATTGGGTCGTACCGTGATTGGGTCGTACCGTGATTGGGGCGTACCGTGATTGGGGCGTAATGTTATTGGGGCGTACCGTGATTGGGACGTACCGTGATTGGGGCGTACCGGGATTGGGGCGTACCGTGATTGGGGCGTACCATGATTGGGGCATACCGTGATTGGACCATACCGTGATTGGGGCGTACCGTGATTGGGGCGTACCGGGATTGGGGCGTACCGTGATTGGGGCATACCGTGATTGGACCGTACCGTGATTGGGGCGTAATGTGATTGGGGCGTACCGTGATTGGGACGTACCGTGATTGGGGCGTAATGTGATTGGGGCGTACCGTGATTGGGGCGTACCGTGATTGGGGCGTATCGTGATTGGGGCGTACCGTGATTGGGGCGTACCGTGATTGGGGCGTATCGTGATTGGGGTGAACCGTGATTGGGGCGTACCGTGATTGGGGCGTACCGTGATTGGGGCGTATCGTGATTGGGGCGTACCGTGACTGGACCGTACCGTGATTGAGGCGTAATGTTATTGGGGCGTACCGTGATTGGGACGTACCGTGATTGGGGCGCACCGGGATTGGGGCGTACCGTGATTGGGGCGTACCGGGATTGGGGCGTACCGTGACTGGGGCATACCGTGATTGGACCGTACCGTGATTGGGGCGTAATGTGATTGGGACGTACCGTGATTGGGGCGTAATGTGATTGGGGCGTAATGTGATTGGGACGTACCGTGATTGGGGCGTAATGTGATTGGGGCGTACCGTGATTGGGGCGTACCGTGATTGGAGCGTACCGTGATTGAGGTGTACCGTGATTGGGGCGTAATGTGATTGGGGCGTACCGTGATTGGGACGTACCGTGATTGGGGCGTAATGTGATTGGGGCGTACCGTGATTGGGGCGTACCGTGATTGGAGCGTACCGTGATTGGGGCGTACCGTGATTGGGGCGTACCGTGATTGGGGCGTATTGTGATTGGGGCGAACCGTGATTGGGGCGTACCGTGATTGGGGCGTACCGTGATTGGGGCGTACCGTGACTGGACCGTACCGTGATTGGGGCGTACCGTGATTGAGGCGTACCGTGATTGGGGCGTAATGTGATTGGGGCGTACCGTGATTGGGACGTACCGTGATTGGGGCGTACAGTGATTGGACCGTACCGTGATTGGGGCATACCGTGATTGGGGCGTATCGTGATTGGGGCGTACCGTGATTGGGGCGTACCGTGATTGGGGCATACCGTGATTGGACCGTACCGTGATTGGGGCGTAATGTGATTGGGACGTACCGTGATTGGGGCGTAATGTGATTGGGGCGTACCGTGATTGGGACGTACCGTGATTGGGGCGTACCATGATTGGGGCGTACAGTAATTGGGGCGTACCGTGATTGGGGCGTAATGTGATTGGAGCGTACCGTGATTGGGGTGTACCGTGATTGGGGCGTACCGTGATTGGGGCGTACCGTGATTGGGCCGTACCGTGATTGGGGAGTATCGTGATTGGGCCGTACCGTGATTGGAGCGTATCGTGATTGGGGCGCACCGTGATTGGGGCGTACCCTGATTGGGGAGTACCGTGATTGGGGCGTACCGTGATTGGGGCGTATCGTGATTGGGACGTACCTTGATTATGGCGTACCGAGATTGGAGCGTATCGTGATTGGGGCGCACCGTGATTGGAGCGTATCGTGATTGGGGCGCACCGTGATTGGGGCGTCCCGTGATTGGAGCGTATCGTGATTGGGGCGTAATGTGATTGGGGCGTACCGTGATTGGGGCGTACCGTGATTGGGGCGTAACGTGATTGGGGAGTACCGTGATTGGGGCGTACCGTGAATGGGGCGTACCATGATTGGAGTGTATCGTGATTGGGGCGTAATGTGATTGGGGCGTACCGTGATTGGGGCGTACCGTGATTGGAGCGTACCGTGATTGGGGCGTACCGTGATTGGGGAGTACCGTGATTGGGGTGTACCCTGATTGGAGCGTACCGTGATTGGAGCGTACCGTGATTGGGGAGTACCGTGATTGGGGCGTACCGTGAATGGGGCGTACCGTGATTGGGGCATACCGTGATTGGGGTATACCGTGATTGGGGCGTACCCTGATTGGAGCGTACCGTGATTGGGGCGTACCGTGATTGGGGCGTACCGTGATTGGGGCATACCGTGATTGGAGCGTACCGTGATTGGGGCGTACCGTGATTGGGGCGTAATGTGATTGGGGCGTAATGTGATTGGGCCGTACCGTGATTGGGGCGTAATGTGATTGGGGCGTACCGTGATTGGGGCGTACCGTGATTGGGGTGTACTGTGATTGGGGCGTACCGTGATTGGAGCGTATCGTGATTGGGGCGTAATGTGATTGGGGCGTACCGTGATTGGGGCGTACCGTGATTGGAGCGTTCCGTGATTGGGGCGTACCGTGATTGGGGCGTAATGTGATTGGGCCGTACCGTGATTGGAGCGTATCGTGATTGGGGCGCACCGTGATTGGGGCGTACCCTGATTGGGGCGTACCGTGATTGGGGCGCACCGTGATTGGGGCGTCCCGTGATTGGAGCGTATCGTGATTGGGGCGTAATGTGATTGGGGCGTACCGTGATTGGGGCGTACCGTGATTGGGGCGTAACGTGATTGGGGAGTACCGTGATTGGGGCGTACCGTGAATGGGGCGTACCATGATTGGAGTGTATCGTGATTGGGGCGTAATGTGATTGGGGCGTACCGTGATTGGGGCGTACCGTGATTGGAGCGTACCGTGATTGGGGCGTACCGTGATTGGGGAGTACCGTGATTGGGGTGTACCCTGATTGGAGCGTACCGTGATTGGAGCGTACCGTGATTGGGGAGTACCGTGATTGGGGCGTACCGTGAATGGGGCGTACCGTGATTGGGGCATACCGTGATTGGGGTATACCGTGATTGGGGCGTACCCTGATTGGAGCGTACCGTGATTGGGGCGTACCGTGATTGGGGCGTACCGTGATTGGGGCGTACCGTGATTGGGGCGTAATGTGATTGGGGCGTAATGTGATTGGGCCGTACCGTGATTGGGGCGTAATGTGATTGGGGCGTACCGTGATTGGGGCGTACCGTGATTGGGGTGTACTGTGATTGGGGCGTACCGTGATTGGAGCGTATCGTGATTGGGGCGTAATGTGATTGGGGCGTACCGTGATTGGGGCGTACCGTGATTGGAGCGTTCCGTGATTGGGGCGTACCGTGATTGGGGCGTAATGTGATTGGGGAGTACCGTGATTGGGGCGTACCGTGAATGGGGCGTACCGTGATTGGAGTGTATCGTGATTGGGGCGTAATGTGATTGGGGCGTACCGTGATTGGGGCGTACCGTGATTGGAGCGTACCGTGATTGGAGCGTACCGTGATTGGAGCGTACCGTGATTGGAGCGTACCGTGATTGGGGAGTACCGTGATTGGGGCGTACCGTGATTGGGGTGTACCCTGATTGGAGCGTACCGTGATTGGAGCGTACCGTGATTGGGGAGTACCGTGATTGGGGCGTACCGTGAATGGGGCGTACCGTGATTGGGGCGTACCGTGATTGGGGCATACCGTGATTGGGGCGTACCCTGATTGGAGCGTACCGTGATTGGGGCGTACCGTGATTGGGGCGTACCGTGATTGGGGCGTATCGTGATTTGGATGTTCAGTGATTGGGGCGTACCGTGATTGGGGCGTACCGTGATTGGGGCGTAATGTGATTGGAGCGTACCGTGATTGGAGCGTACCGTGATTGGGGCGTACCGTGACTGGGCCGTACCGTGATTGGGGCGTAATGTGAGTGGTGCATACCGTGATTGGGGGGTACCGTGATTGGAGCGTACCGTGATTGGGGCGTAATGTGATTGGGGCGTACCGTGATTGGGGCGTACCGTGATTGGAGCGTACCGTGATTGGGGCGTACCGTGATTGGGGCGTACCGTGATTGGGGCGTATCGTGATTGGGGCGTACCGTGATTGGGACGTACCGTGATTGGGGCGTAATGTGATTGGGGCGTACCGTGATTGGGGCGTACCGTGATTGGGGCGTATCGTGATTGGGGCGTACCGTGATTGGGGCGTACCGTGATTGGGGCGTATCGTGATTGGGACGTACCGTGATTGGGCCGTACCGTGACTGGACCGTACCGTGATTGAGGCGTACCGTGATTGGGGCGTAATGTGATTGGGGCGTAATGTGATTGGGACGTACCGTGATTGGGGCGTAATGTGATTGGGGCGTACCGTGATTGGGGCGTACCGTGATTGGAGCGTACCGTGATTGGGGCGTACCGTGATTGGGGCGTACCGTGATTGGTCCGTACCGTGATTGGGGCGTACAGTGATTGGACCGTACCGAGATTGGGGCATACCGTGATTGGGGCGTATCGTGATTGGGGCGTACCGTGATTCCGGCGTACCGTGATTGGAGCGTACCGTGATTGGGGCGTACCGTGATTGGGGCGTACCGTGATTGGGGCGTACCGTGATTTGGGCGTAATGTGATTGGGGCGTACCGTGATTGGGGCGTACCGTGATTTGGGCGTAATGTGATTGGGGCGTACCGTGATTGGGGCGTATCGTGATTGGGGCGTACCGTGATTGGGGCGTATCGTGATTGGGGCGTACTGTGATTGGGGCGTACCGTGATTGGGACGTACCGTGATTGGGGCGTAATGTGATTGGGTCGTACCGTGATTGGGGCGTACCGTGATTGGAGCGTACCGTGATTGAGGCGTACCGTGATTGGGGCGTAATGTGATTGGGACGTACCGTGATTGGGGCGTACCGGGATTGGGGCGTACTGTGATTGGGGCATACCGTGATTGGGGCGTACCGGGATTGGTGCGTACCGTGATTGGGCCGTATCGTGATTGGGGCGTACCGTGATTGGGGCGTAATGTGATTGGGCCGTACCGTGATTGGGGCGTAATGTGATTGGGGCGTAATGTGATTGGGCCGTACCGTGATTGGGGCGTAATGTGATTGGGGCGTACCGTGATTGGGGCGTACCGTGATTGGGGCGTACCGTGATTGGGGCGTAATGTGATTGGGGCGTAATGTGATTGGGGCGTAATGTGATTGGGCCGTACCGTGATTGGGGCGTAATGTGATTGGGGCGTACCGTGATTGGGGCGTACCGTGATTGGGGTGTACTGTGATTGGGGCGTACCGTGATTGGAGCGTATCGTGATTGGGGCGTACCGTGATTGGGGCGTACCGTGATTGGGGCGTAATGTGATTGGGGCGTAATGTGATTGGGCCGTACCGTGATTGGGGCGTAATGTGATTGGGGCGTACCGTGATTGGGGCGTACCGTGATTGGGGCGTAATGTGATTGGGGCGTAATGTGATTGGGGCGTACCGTGATTGGGGCGTACCGTGATTGGAGCGTATCGTGATTGGGGCGTAATGTGATTGGGGCGTACCGTGATTGGGGCGTACCGTGATTGGAGCGTTCCGTGATTGGGGCGTACCGTGATTGGGGCGTAATGTGATTGGGGAGTACCGTGATTGGGGCGTACCGTGAATGGGGCGTACCGTGATTGGAGTGTATCGTGATTGGGGCGTAATGTGATTGGGGCGTACCGTGATTGGGGCGTACCGTGATTGGAGCGTACCGTGATTGGAGCGTACCGTGATTGGAGCGTACCGTGATTGGAGCGTACCGTGATTGGGGTGTACCCTGATTGGAGCGTACCGTGATTGGAGCGTACCGTGATTGGGGAGTACCGTGATTGGGGCGTACCGTGAATGGGGCGTACCGTGATTGGGGCGTACCGTGATTGGGGCATACCGTGATTGGGGCGTACCCTGATTGGAGCGTACCGTGATTGGGGCGTACCGTGATTGGGGCGTACCGTGATTGGGGCGTATCGTGATTTGGATGTTCAGTGATTGGGGCGTACCGTGATTGGGGCGTACCGTGATTGGGGCGTAATGTGATTGGAGCGTACCGTGATTGGAGCGTACCGTGATTGGGGCGTACCGTGACTGGGCCGTACCGTGATTGGGGCGTAATGTGAGTGGTGCATACCGTGACTGGGGGGTACCGTGATTGGAGCGTACCGTGATTGGACCGTACCGTGATGGGGGCGTACCGTGATTGGGGGGTACCGTGATTGGAGCGTACCGTGATTGGGGCGTACCGTGATTGGGGCGTACCGTGATTGGGGCGTACGGTGATTGGGGCGTACGGTGATTGGGGCGTATCGTGATTGGGGCGTATCGTGATTGGGCCGTACCGCGATTGGGGCGTACCGTGATTGGAGCGTAATGTGATTGGGGCGTACCGTGATTGTGGCGTACCGTGATTGGGGCGTACCGTGATTGGGGCCGACCGTGATTGGAGCGTACCATGATTGGGGCGTACCGTGATTGGGGCCTACCGTGATTGGAGCGTACCGTGATTGGGGCGTACCGTGATTGTGGCGTACCGTGATTGGGGCGTACGGTGATTGGGCCGTACCGCGATTGGGGCGTACCGTGATTGGAGCGTAATGTGATTGGGGCGTACCGTGATTGGGGCGTACTGTGATTGAGGCGTACCGTGATTGGGGCGTAATGTGATTGGGGCGTACCGTGATTGGGACGTACCGTGATTGGGGCGTAATGTGATTGGGTCGTACCGTGATTGGGTCGTACCGTGATTGGGGCGTACCGTGATTGAGGCGTACCGTGATTGGGGCGTAATGTGATTGGGGCGTACCGTGATTGGGACGTACCGTGATTGGGGCGTACCGGGATTGGGGCGTACCGTGATTGGGGCATACCGTGATTGGGGCGTACCGTGATTGGGGCGTACCGTGATTGGAGCGTACCGTTATTGGGGCGTACCCTGATTGGGGCGGACCGTGATTGGAGCGTACCGTGATTGTGGCGTACCATGATTGGGGCATACCGTGATTGGGGCATACCGTGATCGGGGCGTACCGTGATTGGGGAGGACCGTGATTGGGGCGTACCGTGATTGGAGCGTACCGTGATTGGGGCGTAATGAGATTGGGGCGTACCGTGATTGGGGCGTACCGTGATTGGGGCGTACCGTGATTGGAGCGTACCGTGATTGGGGCGTACCGTGATTGGGGCGTACTGTGATTGGGTCGAACCGTGATTGGGGCGTGCCGTGATTTGGGCGTACCGTGATTGGAGCGTACCGTGATTGGGGCGTACCGGGATTGGGGCGTATCGTGATTGGGGCGTAATGTGATTGGGGCGTAATGTGATTGGGACGTACCGTGATTGGGGCGTAATGTGATTGGGTCGTACCGTGATTGGGTCGTACCGTGATTGGGGCGTACCGTGATTGGGGCGTGCCGTGATTTGGGCGTACAGTGATTGGGGCGTACCGTGAATGGGCCGTACCGTGATTGAGTCGTACCATGATTGGGGCGTAATGTGATTGGGGCGTACCGTGATTGGGACGTACCGTGATTGGGGCGTAATGTGATTGGGTCGTACCGTGATTGGGTCGTACCGTGATTGGGGCGTACCGTGATTGGGGCGTAATGTTATTGGGGCGTACCGTGATTGGGACGTACCGTGATTGGGGCGTACCGGGATTGGGGCGTACCGTGATTGGGGCGTACCATGATTGGGGCATACCGTGATTGGACCATACCGTGATTGGGGCGTACCGTGATTGGGGCGTACCGGGATTGGGGCGTACCGTGATTGGGGCATACCGTGATTGGACCGTACCGTGATTGGGGCGTAATGTGATTGGGACGTACCGTGATTGGGACGTAATGTGATTGGGGCGTAATGTGATTGGGACGTACCGTGATTGGGGCGTAATGTGATTGGGGCGTACCGTGATTGGGGCGTACCGTGATTGGAGCGTACCGTGATTGAGGCGTACCGTGATTGGGGCGTACAGTGATTGGGGCGTACCGTGATTGAGGCGTACCGTGATTGGGGCGTAATGTGATTGGGGCGTACCGTGATTGGGACGTACCGTGATTGGGGCGTAATGTGATTGGGGCGTACCGTGATTGGGGCGTACCGTGATTGGGGCGTATCGTGATTGGGGCGTACCGTGATTGGGGCGTACCGTGATTGGGGCGTATCGTGATTGGGGTGAACCGTGATTGGGGCGTACCGTGATTGGGGCGTACCGTGATTGGGGCGTATCGTGATTGGGGCGTACCGTGACTGGACCGTACCGTGATTGAGGCGTAATGTTATTGGGGCGTACCGTGATTGGGACGTACCGTGATTGGGGCGCACCGGGATTGGGGCGTACCGTGATTGGGGCGTACCGGGATTGGGGCGTACCGTGATTGGGGCATACCGTGATTGGACCGTACCGTGATTGGGGCGTAATGTGATTGGGACGTACCGTGATTGGGGCGTAATGTGATTGGGGCGTAATGTGATTGGGACGTACCGTGATTGGGGCGTAATGTGATTGGGGCGTACCGTGATTGGGGCGTACCGTGATTGGAGCGTACCGTGATTGAGGTGTACCGTGATTGGGGCGTAATGTGATTGGGGCGTACCGTGATTGGGACGTACCGTGATTGGGGCGTAATGTGATTGGGGCGTACCGTGATTGGGGCGTACCGTGATTGGAGCGTACCGTGATTGGGGCGTACCGTGATTGGGGCATACCGTGATTGGACCGTACCGTGATTGGGGCGTAATGTGATTGGGACGTACCGTGATTGGGGCGTAATGTGATTGGGGCGTACCGTGATTGGGACGTACCGTGATTGGGGCGTACCATGATTGGGGCGTACAGTAATTGGGGCGTACCGTGATTGGGGCGTAATGTGATTGGAGCGTACCGTGATTGGGGTGTACCGTGATTGGGGCGTACCGTGATTGGGGCGTACCGTGATTGGGCCGTACCGTGATTGGGGAGTATCGTGATTGGGCCGTACCGTGATTGGAGCGTATCGTGATTGGGGCGCACCGTGATTGGGGCGTACCCTGATTGGGGAGTACCGTGATTGGGGCGTACCGTGATTGGGGCGTATCGTGATTGGGACGTACCTTGATTATGGCGTACCGAGATTGGAGCGTATCGTGATTGGGGCGCACCGTGATTGGAGCGTATCGTGATTGGGGCGCACCGTGATTGGGGCGTCCCGTGATTGGAGCGTATCGTGATTGGGGCGTAATGTGATTGGGGCGTACCGTGATTGGGGCGTACCGTGATTGGGGCGTAACGTGATTGGGGAGTACCGTGATTGGGGCGTACCGTGAATGGGGCGTACCATGATTGGAGTGTATCGTGATTGGGGCGTAATGTGATTGGGGCGTACCGTGATTGGGGCGTACCGTGATTGGAGCGTACCGTGATTGGGGCGTACCGTGATTGGGGAGTACCGTGATTGGGGTGTACCCTGATTGGAGCGTACCGTGATTGGAGCGTACCGTGATTGGGGAGTACCGTGATTGGGGCGTACCGTGAATGGGGCGTACCGTGATTGGGGCATACCGTGATTGGGGTATACCGTGATTGGGGCGTACCCTGATTGGAGCGTACCGTGATTGGGGCGTACCGTGATTGGGGCGTACCGTGATTGGGGCATACCGTGATTGGAGCGTACCGTGATTGGGGCGTACCGTGATTGGGGCGTAATGTGATTGGGGCGTAATGTGATTGGGCCGTACCGTGATTGGGGCGTAATGTGATTGGGGCGTACCGTGATTGGGGCGTACCGTGATTGGGGTGTACTGTGATTGGGGCGTACCGTGATTGGAGCGTATCGTGATTGGGGCGTAATGTGATTGGGGCGTACCGTGATTGGGGCGTACCGTGATTGGAGCGTTCCGTGATTGGGGCGTACCGTGATTGGGGCGTAATGTGATTGGGGAGTACCGTGATTGGGGCGTACCGTGAATGGGGCGTACCGTGATTGGAGTGTATCGTGATTGGGGCGTAATGTGATTGGGGCGTACCGTGATTGGGGCGTACCGTGATTGGAGCGTACCGTGATTGGAGCGTACCGTGATTGGAGCGTACCGTGATTGGGGTGTACCCTGATTGGAGCGTACCGTGATTGGAGCGTACCGTGATTGGGGAGTACCGTGATTGGGGCGTACCGTGAATGGGGCGTACCGTGATTGGGGCGTACCGTGATTGGGGCATACCGTGATTGGGGCGTACCCTGATTGGAGCGTACCGTGATTGGGGCGTACCGTGATTGGGGCGTACCGTGATTGGGGCGTATCGTGATTTGGATGTTCAGTGATTGGGGCGTACCGTGATTGGGGCGTACCGTGATTGGGGCGTAATGTGATTGGAGCGTACCGTGATTGGAGCGTACCGTGATTGGGGCGTACCGTGACTGGGCCGTACCGTGATTGGGGCGTAATGTGAGTGGTGCATACCGTGATTGGGGGGTACCGTGATTGGAGCGTACCGTGATTGGACCGTACCGTGATGGGGGCGTACCGTGATTGGGGGGTACCGTGATTGGAGCGTACCGTGATTGGGGCGTACCGTGATTGGGGCGTACCGTGATTGGGGCGTACGGTGATTGGGGCGTACGGTGATTGGGGCGTATCGTGATTGGGGCGTATCGTGATTGGGCCGTACCGCGATTGGGGCGTACCGTGATTGGAGCGTAATGTGATTGGGGCGTACCGTGATTGTGGCGTACCGTGATTGGGGCGTACCGTGATTGGGGCCGACCGTGATTGGAGCGTACCATGATTGGGGCGTACCGTGATTGGGGCCTACCGTGATTGGAGCGTACCGTGATTGGGGCGTACCGTGATTGTGGCGTACCGTGATTGGGGCGTACGGTGATTGGGCCGTACCGCGATTGGGGCGTACCGTGATTGGAGCGTAATGTGATTGGGGCGTACCGTGATTGGGGCGTACTGTGATTGAGGCGTACCGTGATTGGGGCGTAATGTGATTGGGGCGTACCGTGATTGGGACGTACCGTGATTGGGGCGTAATGTGATTGGGTCGTACCGTGATTGGGTCGTACCGTGATTGGGGCGTACCGTGATTGAGGCGTACCGTGATTGGGGCGTAATGTGATTGGGGCGTACCGTGATTGGGACGTACCGTGATTGGGGCGTACCGGGATTGGGGCGTACCGTGATTGGGGCATACCGTGATTGGGGCGTACCGTGATTGGGGCGTACCGTGATTGGAGCGTACCGTTATTGGGGCGTACCCTGATTGGGGAGGACCGTGATTGGAGCGTACCGTGATTGTGGCGTACCATGATTGGGGCATACCGTGATTGGGGCATACCGTGATCGGGGCGTACCGTGATTGGGGAGGACCGTGATTGGGGCGTACCGTGATTGGAGCGTACCGTGATTGGGGCGTAATGAGATTGGGGCGTACCGTGATTGGGGCGTACCGTGATTGGGGCGTACCGTGATTGGAGCGTACCGTGATTGGGGCGTACCGTGATTGGGGCGTACTGTGATTGGGTCGAACCGTGATTGGGGCGTGCCGTGATTTGGGCGTACCGTGATTGGAGCGTACCGTGATTGGGGCGTACCGGGATTGGGGCGTATCGTGATTGGGGCGTAATGTGATTGGGGCGTAATGTGATTGGGACGTACCGTGATTGGGGCGTAATGTGATTGGGTCGTACCGTGATTGGGTCGTACCGTGATTGGGGCGTACCGTGATTGGGGCGTGCCGTGATTTGGGCGTACAGTGATTGGGGCGTACCGTGAATGGGCCGTACCGTGATTGAGTCGTACCATGATTGGGGCGTAATGTGATTGGGGCGTACCGTGATTGGGACGTACCGTGATTGGGGCGTAATGTGATTGGGTCGTACCGTGATTGGGTCGTACCGTGATTGGGGCGTACCGTGATTGGGGCGTAATGTTATTGGGGCGTACCGTGATTGGGACGTACCGTGATTGGGGCGTACCGGGATTGGGGCGTACCGTGATTGGGGCGTACCATGATTGGGGCATACCGTGATTGGACCATACCGTGATTGGGGCGTACCGTGATTGGGGCGTACCGGGATTGGGGCGTACCGTGATTGGGGCATACCGTGATTGGACCGTACCGTGATTGGGGCGTAATGTGATTGGGACGTACCGTGATTGGGACGTAATGTGATTGGGGCGTAATGTGATTGGGACGTACCGTGATTGGGGCGTAATGTGATTGGGGCGTACCGTGATTGGGGCGTACCGTGATTGGAGCGTACCGTGATTGAGGCGTACCGTGATTGGGGCGTACAGTGATTGGGGCGTACCGTGATTGAGGCGTACCGTGATTGGGGCGTAATGTGATTGGGGCGTACCGTGATTGGGACGTACCGTGATTGGGGCGTAATGTGATTGGGGCGTACCGTGATTGGGGCGTACCGTGATTGGGGCGTATCGTGATTGGGGCGTACCGTGATTGGGGCGTACCGTGATTGGGGCGTATCGTGATTGGGGTGAACCGTGATTGGGGCGTACCGTGATTGGGGCGTACCGTGATTGGGGCGTATCGTGATTGGGGCGTACCGTGACTGGACCGTACCGTGATTGAGGCGTAATGTTATTGGGGCGTACCGTGATTGGGACGTACCGTGATTGGGGCGCACCGGGATTGGGGCGTACCGTGATTGGGGCGTACCGGGATTGGGGCGTACCGTGATTGGGGCATACCGTGATTGGACCGTACCGTGATTGGGGCGTAATGTGATTGGGACGTACCGTGATTGGGGCGTAATGTGATTGGGGCGTAATGTGATTGGGACGTACCGTGATTGGGGCGTAATGTGATTGGGGCGTACCGTGATTGGGGCGTACCGTGATTGGAGCGTACCGTGATTGAGGTGTACCGTGATTGGGGCGTAATGTGATTGGGGCGTACCGTGATTGGGACGTACCGTGATTGGGGCGTAATGTGATTGGGGCGTACCGTGATTGGGGCGTACCGTGATTGGAGCGTACCGTGATTGGGGCGTACCGTGATTGGGGCGTACCGTGATTGGGGCGTATTGTGATTGGGGCGAACCGTGATTGGGGCGTACCGTGATTGGGGCGTACCGTGATTGGGGCGTACCGTGACTGGACCGTACCGTGATTGGGGCGTACCGTGATTGAGGCGTACCGTGATTGGGGCGTAATGTGATTGGGGCGTACCGTGATTGGGACGTACCGTGATTGGGGCGTACAGTGATTGGACCGTACCGTGATTGGGGCATACCGTGATTGGGGCGTATCGTGATTGGGGCGTACCGTGATTGGGGCGTACCGTGATTGGGGCATACCGTGATTGGACCGTACCGTGATTGGGGCGTAATGTGATTGGGACGTACCGTGATTGGGGCGTAATGTGATTGGGGCGTACCGTGATTGGGACGTACCGTGATTGGGGCGTACCATGATTGGGGCGTACAGTAATTGGGGCGTACCGTGATTGGGGCGTAATGTGATTGGAGCGTACCGTGATTGGGGTGTACCGTGATTGGGGCGTACCGTGATTGGGGCGTACCGTGATTGGGCCGTACCGTGATTGGGGAGTATCGTGATTGGGCCGTACCGTGATTGGAGCGTATCGTGATTGGGGCGTAATGTGATTGGGGCGTACCGTGATTGGGGCGTACCGTGATTGGGGCGTACCGTGATTGGGGCGTACCCTGATTGGGGAGTACCGTGATTGGGGCGTACCGTGATTGGGGCGTATCGTGATTGGGACGTACCTTGATTATGGCGTACCGAGATTGGAGCGTATCGTGATTGGGGCGCACCGTGATTGGAGCGTATCGTGATTGGGGCGCACCGTGATTGGGGCGTCCCGTGATTGGAGCGTATCGTGATTGGGGCGTAATGTGATTGGGGCGTACCGTGATTGGGGCGTACCGTGATTGGGGCGTAACGTGATTGGGGAGTACCGTGATTGGGGCGTACCGTGAATGGGGCGTACCATGATTGGAGTGTATCGTGATTGGGGCGTAATGTGATTGGGGCGTACCGTGATTGGGGCGTACCGTGATTGGAGCGTACCGTGATTGGGGCGTACCGTGATTGGGGAGTACCGTGATTGGGGTGTACCCTGATTGGAGCGTACCGTGATTGGAGCGTACCGTGATTGGGGAGTACCGTGATTGGGGCGTACCGTGAATGGGGCGTACCGTGATTGGGGCATACCGTGATTGGGGTATACCGTGATTGGGGCGTACCCTGATTGGAGCGTACCGTGATTGGGGCGTACCGTGATTGGGGCGTACCGTGATTGGGGCGTATCGTGATTTGGATGTTCAGTGATTGGGGCGTACCGTGATTGGGGCGTACCATGATTGGGGCATACCGTAAATGGACCGTACCATGATTGGACCGTACCGTGATTGGGGCATACCGTGATTGGGGCGTACCGTGATTGGGGCGTAATGTGATTGGAGCGTACCGTGATTGGAGCGTACCGTGATTGGGGCGTACCGTGATTGGGCCGTACCGTGATTGGGGCGTAATGTGAGTGGTGCATACCGTGACTGGGGGGTACCGTGATTGGAGCGTACCGTGATTGGGGCGTACCGTGATTTGGATGTTCAGTGATTGGGGCGTACCGTGATTGGACCGTACCGTGATGGGGGCGTACCGTGATTGGGGGGTACCGTGATTGGAGCGTACCGTGATTGGGGCGTACCGTGATTGGGGCGTACCGTGATTGGGGCGTACCGTGATTGGGTCGAACCGTGATTGGGGCGTGCCGTGATTGGGGCGTACCGTGATTGGAGCGTACCGTGATTGGGGCGTACCGTGATTGGGACGTACCGTGATTGTGGCGTACCGTGATTGGGGCGTACCGTGATTGGGCCGTACCGCGATTGGGGCGTACCGTGATTGGAGCGTAATGTGATTGGGGCGTACCGTGATTGGGGCGTACTGTGATTGAGGCGTACCGTGATTGGGGCGTAATGTGATTGGGGCGTACCGTGATTGGGACGTACCGTGATTGGGGCGTAATGTGATTGGGTCGTACCGTGATTGGGTCGTACCGTGATTGGGGCGTACCGTGATTGAGGCGTACCGTGATTGGGGCGTAATGTGATTGGGGCGTACCGTGATTGGGACGTACCGTGATTGGGGCGTACCGGGATTGGGGCGTACCGTGATTGGGGCATACCGTGATTGGGGCGTACCGTGATTGGGGCGTACCGTGATTGGAGCGTACCGTTATTGGGGCGTACCCTGATTGGGGAGGACCGTGATTGGAGCGTACCGTGATTGTGGCGTACCATGATTGGGGCATACCGTGATTGGGGCGTACCGTGATCGGGGCGTACCGTGATTGGGGAGGACCGTGATTGGGGCGTACCGTGATTGGAGCGTACCGTGATTGGGGCGTAATGAGATTGGGGCGTACCGTGATTGGGGCGTACCGTGATTGGGGCGTACCGTGATTGGAGCGTACCGTGATTGGGGCGTACCGTGATTGGGGCGTACCGTGATTGGGGCGTACCGTGATTGGAGCGTACCGTGATTGGGGCGTACCGTGATTGGGGCGTACTGTGATTGGGTCGAACCGTGATTGGGGCGTGCCGTGATTTGGGCGTACCGTGATTGGAGCGTAATGTGATTGAGGCGTACCGTGATTGGGGCGTAATGTGATTGGGGCGTACCGTGATTGGGGCGTAATGTGATTGGGGCGTACCGTGATTGGGACGTACCGTGATTGGGGCGTAATGTGATTGAGGCGTACCGTGATTGAGGCGTACCGTGATTGAGGCGTACCGTGATTGGGGCGTAATGTGATTGGGGCGTACCGTGATTGGGGCGTACCGTGATTGGAGCGTACCGTGATTGGGGCGTACCGTGATTGGGGCGTAATGTTATTGGGGCGTACCGTGATTGGGACGTACCGTGATTGGGGCGTAATGTGATTGGGGCGTACCGTGATTGGGACGTACCGTGATTGGGGCGTAATGTGATTGAGGCGTACCGTGATTGAGGCGTACCGTGATTGAGGCGTACCGTGATTGGGGCGTAATGTGATTGGGGCGTACCGTGATTGGGGCGTACCGTGATTGGAGCGTACCGTGATTGGGGCGTACCGTGATTGGGGCGTAATGTTATTGGGGCGTACCGTGATTGGGACGTACCGTGATTGGGGCGTACCGGGATTGGGGCGTACCGTGATTGGGGCATACCGTGATTGGGGCGTACCGGGATTGGGGCGTACCATGATTGGGGCATACCGTGATTGGACCGTACCGTGATTGGGGTGTACCGTGATTGGGGCGTACCGGGATTGGGGCGTACCGTGATTGGGGCGTAATGTGATTGGGGCGTACCGTGATTGGGACGTACCGTGATTGGGGCGTAATGTGATTGGGTCGTACCGTGATTGGGTCGTACCGTGATTGGGGCGTACCGTGATTGGGGCGTAATGTTATTGGGGCGTACCGTGATTGGGGCATACCGTGATTGGGGCGTACCGGGATTGGGGCGTACCATGATTGGTGAAACCGTGATTGGACCGTACCGTGATTGGGGCGTACCGTGATTGGGGCATACCGTGATTGGACCGTACCGTGATTGGGGCGTAATGTGATTGGGACGTACCGTGATTGGGGCGTAATGTGATTGGGGCGTAATGTGATTGGGACGTACCGTGATTGGGGCGTAATGTGATTGGGGCGTACCGTGATTGGGGCGTACCGTGATTGGAGCGTACCGTGATTGGGGCGTAATGTGATTGGGGCGTACCGTGATTGGGACGTACCGTGATTGGGGCGTATCGTGATTGGGGCGTAATGTGATTGGGGCGTACCGTGATTGGGGCGTACCGTGATTGGGGTGAACCGTGATTGGGGCGTACCGTGATTGGGGCGTACCGTGATTGGGGCGTATCGTGATTGGGGCGTACCGTGACTGGACCGTACCGTGATTGAGGCGTAATGTGATTGGGGCGTACCGTGATTGGGACGTACCGTGATTGGGGCGTAATGTGATTGGGTCGTACCGTGATTGGGTCGTACCGTGATTGGGGCGTACCGTGATTGGTGCGTAATGTTATTGGGGCGTACTGTGATTGGGACGTACCGTGATTGGGGCTTACCGGGATTGGGGCATACCATGATTGGGGCATACCGTGATTGGACCGTACCGTGATTGGGGCGTACCGTGATTGGGGCGTACCGGGATTGGGGCGTACCGTGATTGGGGCATACCGTGATTGGACCGTACCGTGATTGGGGCGTAATGTGATTGGGACGTACCGTGATTGGGGCGTAATGTGATTGGGGCGTAATGTGATTGGGACGTACCGTGATTGGGGCGTAATGTGATTGGGGCGTAATGTGATTGGGACGGACCGTGATTGGGGCGTAATGTGATTGGGGCGTACCGTGATTGGGGCGTACCGTGATTGGAGCGTACCGTGATTGGGGCGTACCCTGATTGGAGCGTACCGTGATTGGGGCGTACCGTGATTGGGGCGTACCGTGATTGGGGCGTATCGTGATTGGGACGTTCAGTGATTGGGGCGTACCGTGATTGGGGCGTACCGTGATTGGGGCGTAATGTGATTGGAGCGTACCGTGATTGGGCCGTACTGTGATTGGGGCGTAATGTGAGTGGTGCATACCGTGACTGGGGGGTACCGTGATTGGACCGTACCGTGATGGGGGCGTACCGTGACTGGGGGGTACCGTGATTGGACCGTACCGTGATGGGGGCGTACCGTGATTGGGGGGTACCGTGATTGGAGCGTACCGTGATTGGACCGTACCGTGATTGGGGCGTACCGTGATTGGGGCGTACCGTGATTGGGGCGTACCGTGATTGGAGCGTAACGTGATTGGGGCGTACCATGATTGGGGCGTACAGTAATTGGGGCGTACCGTGATTGGGGCGTAATGTGATTGGGCCGTACCGTGATTGGGGTGTAATGTGAGTGGGGCATACCGTGATTGGGCCGTACCGTGATTGGGGCGTACCGTGATTGGGGCGTAATGTGATTGGAGCGTACCGTGATTGGGGCGTACCGTGATTGGGGCGTACCGTGATTGGGCCGTACCGTGATTGGGGCGTACCGTGATTGGGGAGTACCGTGATTGGGCCGTACCGTGATTGGAGCGTATCGTGATTGGGGCGCACCGTGATTGGGGCGTACCGTAATTGGGGAGTACCGTGATTGGGGCGTACCGTGATTGGGGAGTACCGTGATTGGGGCGTACCGTGATTGGGGCGTATCGTGATTGGGACGTTCAGTGATTGGGGCGTACCGTGATTGGGGCGTACCGTGATTGGGGCGTAATGTGATTGGAGCGTACCGTGATTGGAGCGTACCATGATTGGGGCGTACCGTGATTGGGCCGTACCGTGATTGGGGCGTAATGTGAGTGGGGCATACCGTGATTGG